>NC_047509.1:41184859-41348954 GCF_902827115.2 Pseudochaenichthys georgianus
TTTGAGGTGTTTGTATGTGGATATTATTCTATCGACACAGACGAGGTATTTCACTCGTTTTCAGAACGTAACGCCACGCTTAAACCACGAGCTAACGGCTGTCGTTTCATATTAAGAGTGGTAGCAGTCTTCCAATCTAACTCTTTCCAAAATATGATACGTCTTTAAAACATACGTCTTTGGATCGGTGCAGCCAAAACAATCCTTTGGAGCTTCTCTCAGCGTGCCTGTAGCCACCTGGTTCTGTCTGTGTGCTGTTCTGTCTCTCTCTGGGTTTCCCTTGTCTATTTCTTTCTTATCGATGTCTGACTTTTACTTCTTTCTTGTTGTCTCTCCCTCGTCTCCCTTTCTCTGGGCAGATGCGAGTGGTGAAAGCATTCCGTAGTTCGCTGTACGAGGGCCGGGAGAAACCGGAATCCCACAACTCCATCCACAACTTCATGGCCCACCCAGAGTTCCTCATCAACGACCTCATCCACAACATCCCGCTGATCGACGACACTGACGTGGACGACGAATCAGAGCTCAGCCGATACCAGCACCTGCACCCGGCCCTCCGCAAGCCGCCACCCCCTCCCGCCCAGCCCCCAGCCCGCGTACACCCCACCCGCCCCTACCGCCAGTACAGCCTCCCTGTGACTCCGTGCAACAGAAACAACAACAACAACAACAACAACAACAACAACAACAACAGCAGCAGCAGCAGTTCAACAGTCACCTACGGCAACCAAAAAAGCCCCACTGCAGCTACCCCCGGCAACCGGAACCCCCATCATCCTCAACAGCACCACCATATCCAACATGGCAGGGACAGGCCGGGGAAACCCTCCGCCCCTCACCTGGCCCATCTCTACTGTGTGGAGACCTCCTTATAACGGAACTGAGCGTGAGTCGGGGGGGAGAGAAGGGGAAGGGAGGGCTGAGGACTCACACATGACATTTTCATCCCTTCCCTCGCAGGAAGTTAGGACGAGGGAGGGCCGGAGGGAGGGAGTGGACAATGGTTGGAGACTTCTGCTCACAAGTCCCTGAGAATATTGCGACTTCCCCTCCTTTTGCCCTCGACCGGCCGCTCTGTCCCCCTCTCTGAAGAAACCGCCCCATCCTGCCTAACTGCAGACACAGAGTCCTGAGTGACAGTGGGTTGGGGAGGGAGGGGGACAGAACCCGAACAGGGGCCACGTCAGGGCCATCTCTCCACCGACCTACCTGCCATGGCACCGGAGTCACATCCCTGTCACTTCTCCGGCTGCAGACGGATACACTGAACAACTGAAACATTGACTTTAATTAAATGCAATATGTCAACAGATTTTACATAACTGTATTAGGTTAGCTGAAAGCAATACTATTTAGTTTACATAAAATATTAGGGTCAACTTAATATGATTGCTTTCATCTAACCTAATAAATGATACATGTAATTGAAGTCAAGGTTTAAGTTGTGTCAATGCTACTTCAGTCCAAATGGTTTCTTTCTTTCATCTCTCTCTCTTTCAGTGTGTGTATGTGTTGTCTTGTCTCTTCTGGAAAAAACAACAACAACAATAGGAATTGCAAACAGATGCTGTTCATTTAAACCTAATAGCCAATAGTATGGCTGCAACAAACTACTTTAGAAGTGGGGGGGGTACATATATATACAGATTGTGTTATCATTTGAATGTGTGGGAAGCGACAGCACAGACCTCGTCATCTTCACACTCTCCCATCCTTTGGAGGCCAGTGTTATCTGTCACTCTGTCCCCTGCTATGAGGATACAGCGTGAAGGATCTCACAGTGTCGTCATGGACACACTCACTTCCTCTACCTGCCATGTTGTGAACTGATGAGTCATATTTATGAAGTCCTCTTCATTTCTGTCCCATCATGCTGGCTCAAGCCGTTACGTCGTTTCCTTCACTCCCTTCATCCAATCTTCGAGTCCTTCGTTGGTGGGTTTGTGTGTCAGTAGTTTTTTTTTTGAAGCATTAACCCTTTAAATGCCATCAAACACAATGCACAGGCGATGGCCCTTTAAGACTAACATGCACTCACTTCAAAGCTGCTCACGTGCCATCGGGTTGTCTCCATCGTGTGCCCTCCGTGAGTCTGGAGGACGAGGACATTGTTTCATTTGATCAGTAGGATGTTGCGTCCAGTCATTTTTACCAAGAACTAGAAGAATCACTGGTTGGCGTTGAATAGGGACCCATCTTATTTCAGTTGTAGCTTTAGGCCCATGGACCCACTCTATCAGGTTTGACCAATGAGAGCTCATGTGTCATGTCCATGTGTCAAATACTGTGCTTTCTGCTTAATCATGATATTCAATTAGTTGATTGAGATACATTTCCACAAAATATTGGAGTATTGCTTTAAAACTAGGGATCAATATTTTGTCTATCCCAATATGCTGGTACCAATAAACACCCATTTTATCCCCTATTGCAGAACCTTTAAATAAAGGTATTTATGTGCTATCATGAAGGCCCACTGGCATGTGCATTAATTAATACAGTGCTCAGGTACTGGCCAAAATCACCACACAAATGTACCTGATATTACAAACATGCCATGTATTTTTTTCATGAAATAGATTAGCCCGTCATATCGGAGGAAATTCCCATTTATTATGTAAGCCTTTATCTGCCGTTACAATGACCGTCCCAGAGAGCTATTATGCTAAAGCTTTCCAATGTAAAACAGCAACCCATGCTGCATGAGCACCCAACGGAACAAAAAACACCAGAACAAATGTGGACAGCGCGCCAGTGACCGCGCGCATGGCGCTTGGGACATCCCACTCCACCGTCACCTCGCCGACATTCCATGGAGCATACATTCCAAACATCACATTCCAGCGTGGGTGAGAGCACCCTCCCGTCTCCCATGATGCACTCGGTGTGGGTGGGTGAACCGCTGACTCCATGTTGCTTCGGAGCGGGACCGCAGATCTGGACCCTTCCTCCCCCTGTTGACTTTCCTGAGTTCTCACCTGCTCCTCCCCCCCGAGGAGAAAGGCGCTGGCAGACATTATGCAACAGCCCGTCCGCGTGGACCCTCCTGCCCAGCTGGGGTCAGAAACACTGCGTCACACGTGCACACAGAGAACAGTGTGTCTTGCTGGTCTGTGAGGAGGCTCTGTGGGAACACCCGTATACCTGTACAGAACCCTGTCTTCTTGAATGCTCATCATCATCACCACCACCTTGCCCTGGCGGAGGGGGCCGGGGGGACATTGTATTGGTCTGTCTGGTTTGAAGCATGCATTTGATATCATTAATGTCACTCTTTATGTGTTGGTAAATCATTTAGGCAACTGTGTGCTATGTCTCTCTCTCTCTCTCACACATCCTGTTCATGCCCAACATATTCTATTCCAGCAACTCTTGGCACAGCTCGATCAATGCTTTTCTGCAGTACACCTCACACACTCTCTCACACACCTCACACACAGCGAACAGTGGTGTACATTTGACTGTCCAGTCCCTGCCATCTCTGTCCATCCGTCCAACCACGTGACATCATGATGTTGTGAGACAGTGTCACAGAAGGCAAAACAAAATGTGAAAAAGAATATATTATATTTATCAAAATTATAAATTGTACAACTGTACCACTACTGTACAGATCGCCCAAATGTGCATCTTTGATTTACAGGTACTATGTTCCTGTTACACTTTTTGTTTTCTTTAATCCTATTGCTTTCTGTAACGAGAGGAACAACTCAATGAAAGCGCTTGTATATTATTATTATCTCCTCCACCAGTGCTCCCACTGATGGAGGAAGACGGTTGCATATTCTCCTGAGCATATTCTGAGGGCTGTGTTTTCTGTCCACTGAATAGCCCCTGAAGTGTGCAGAGGTGTGGAGAAGCTTCTAGTCTCTTAAGACCAGACACCATTCTGTAAATAGAGAACAAGGGATACAGATGTACCTCGTTGTGGTCTAAAGGACTGGACCAAGTGGAGACCCGGGGGGGGGGGGGGGGGAGAACTGGAGGGCGATGCCGAGCTAGAGACTGCAGGAGTGCAATGCGTCAGTGCGTTGTTTAGGCTGCTCTCTTAGATCTGCCACAAGTATTTACTGCCATGTTACGAAGGGAAGAACTTAACGTTTTACATTATTCATTATACATACTGTTGTACATATTGCGTGTGGAATGGTCCCCCTTCTGGCACAACGCAGTGCTGTTCTGCAGACAGAAAGTGCAGCCTCACCTGTGCTAAAACGAAAAAAGACCAAAAAAAGTAAAACAACCATAAAGACTATTGAATATATTAAAGAGTTACCTGCCTGTTATTTAAGCGAATAAATATCTATATATGAGAAAGAACACACCTGTATACTGTAGACTAAATCTGTATGGAAATCTAAGAGAATTTAATGGGAATTAAGTCCAACACCTTTTGTCTGTATGAAAGATACATCAAAGTATTCTACAATAATAACTTTGACAAAGTCTGTTTGGTCCTGTGTTTTTTGTTCACAATGATTCAAATCAATACTCATTTTCCACCTCTAAGTCAAACCTGCATGGCCTTTATTATTCTCACAGGTTCCTGAAATATTCATGAAGTCTTTTTGAAATGGTACTCAGAGAAAATGAGTTTGATCATTTATCTTAGAGTAAAAAAAGACTGTCCCTTATTTACACCTGCAGGGGGGAAGGGGCACGACTAAAGCACTTTCTCTTAAAGCATACATGAGGAAACACAGGGGGAGTTAGCAAAGGCTGCATTCCATTTAGCTGAGCATCGCTGCCTTGTACACATGGGGCACGTTGGCCACTAGAAGTAAAAGAGAAAAGAACACCTCACAACGCTTGCAGTATAACCCCAGTCTGATGTATCCAGTATAACCATTTAAAACCCGTCAGACTTGCATGCCATGAAGTGTGAGGCTGTTTATGCTTATGCACATTTGATCATTGAAGTGAAGAGATGTTAATGGCATTTTCTTCCGTTTTTTAAGTCTTGACACAGATGTTGGGATTTACACTTAAGAAGTGACATACACAGATTATCCATTTGCTTGCAAAAAGCCTTACAGCTACAGTGAGCTTTCAGGTTACAAACAATGTTAAACATTTCCTTTACAGCGTATAAAGGAGAAGTCTTGTTACTTATATGTGGGACATTGTTCTTATTTGAAAACCTAAATCGCCTTTAATATTTTGAGTTCCTCCGATTGAGACCTGAGCTGTTACAACTCAGGCGCCTGTAGATCTCGTCCTGTGGGGTATGTGGACATCTGCTCATGTCTTCGAGTTCGAGTCAATATGGACTTGTCTAAGTTCAGATCACTTTTAAAAGTTCATTTTCTTTGTTCAATGGACCAGTGTTGCAACTGGATAAACATGAAATGATTTTCCAGTCCTGAATCTTGAGATGACTCGCTGGACCTCTGCAGGCACCGACTGTCATCGGTTAACAAAAGCACTTATATGGTTAATGAAGAACGGAAGTAGGACTCAATGGTAGATTTGCAAATGTCAGGCTATCTGAGGCCTGCTGTAGATTTACGCTACAAATGTGTCAGGCAAATATGCATGTCATGTTTGCCCATTCATAAAACCTTCTGCATCAGAGAATCACCACTTATTAATCACATGAAGCCTCTATAAAGGCATCGTCGCGATATCCTAATCATTATAGGGATGATCAAAGATGGGTGCCTCGCACTGATTTTCATTGACCCCGAGGTTGTGCTGAAATGTGCATTAAACAATATCCCATGGTGAAATTCACAAGCTATCAGAATACCTTTATTCGTCCCGCAGAGGGGACATTTGCAAATCTACCTAGCAGTAAATACCTTCACGAGCTGCAACATTACATTCGACACATTAATGCATCAATAATAATCCAATATTGGAATATATATTATTCAGAAATACATTCTAGAAGTAGTCTTATGGTGAGTCTGGCCTCTGAAAGACTCCACATCTCGTCTTTACTTTCACTAAGGTAAATAGCACCATGGTATAACCTGTTTCACCACACTAGGTCCACCTGGGAATATAATACCACAGTCTGAGATGTTTCTGTCCAAATATCTTCTCAGCAGTTTACTGTCACTCATATGATACACTTCTCATTCTCATTATCTTTAAAGTTCTCTGGTGATCAATGGAAAAACATGACTGCTGAAACTCTTATTTACAGAAGTGTTTTTCGGCCCATGTTGCACTTCAAGACACCTTATGTCATGATTAGGAAATGAAGCCGTTTTAATGTTTTACCTAGCGACATGTTCATTGTGAATTTAAATGCTGTTTATTAATGCTGAATTCATTTGTAGAAAAAATCATCTTCAGAAGGCTACTATATAACTGTCTACCTCTATTTTGTTACACTTTGCTTATTTCAGTTAATCTTAAAGAGATAGTTCTGTTTTTGTGAGGTTGTACTATATTTTGAGTCAAAAGACAGTCAGTTTTTTATATTATATATATATGAAATAGTTGTTAATATACAGGCCCTTAGGGTGAGGAAATTGAGCCACAACTAAAGCTCTCTTCAAAGTTACTGAACATCAAACAGAACGTGATGGTCTACTGCTGCCTCGATCTGTAAATCAGTTATTGTTTGACTGGTTAACCAAACTGATCCATTGATACACCAACGTCAAACAAAGACACACTTACTGAATGAGGCAGCAGTATTAACAAAAAAGTTTGCTGGCTTTGAAAAGAGCATAGATAAAAAGTGTAGTGTCTGGTAATAAGAACTGTCTGACAGCAAAGTAGGGTGGTGAAAAAATAAATAAATATAGCAGACACTTAAACTTATGTAGATTTTTTTAGGATGACAAATAGATTTCGCTTCTGCCCCTAGCAGTACATTGCTGAACTTCCTGCTGCTACAAAGTGGGGGTGAGCTGACCACCATCTTCTGTTGGTATACACTGACCTTTGATAAATGCCTCACACAAACCCTTTCCAAAACATGCTAACTGTTTAATTCTGCAACAACAAATAAAATCCACATCATTAGAATGATAATTTCCATTGGACACAGGAGACAATTTAAGAACTTCAAATATTATTAAATAAGGAACAGCTAACCTGGCATCTAGTCTAACATCTGCCAATCAGCATCGCAAATCACTAATTGGCTAGTCGCAATTAACATATTATTTTAATCAAGAAATGTCATTTATTCAATTATTTCTGCCAGGTCGCAGTTCATTGTCTCCGTCCTAAATGAATAGCAATATCATGGTGACGTGCCTCCAGTAGGCTATGTCTCAGCACCTCACACATTGTTGGTTTTACACCTCAGTGTCTGTATTGATTTACCAAACAAGGTAACTGTGTTAGTGAGCTTTACACAGGGCATTTGTAGATCAATTCCATTTGGTGTTCATGCTAACTCAGCTAACTGGCCTGGCCGTAGGCTAGCTTTACTCAGCTAACTGGCCGTCGCTTTACTCAGCTAACTGGCTGTAGCTATACTCAGCTAACTGGCCGTAGCTTTACTCAGCTAACTGGCCGTAGCTTTACTCAGCTAACTGGCCGTAGCTTTACTCCGCTAACTGGCCGTAGCTTTACTCCGCTAACTGGCCGTAGCTTTACTCCGCTAACTGGCCGTAGCTTTACTCCGCTAACTGGCCGTAGCTATACTCAGCTAACTGGCCGTAGCTATACTCAGCTAACTGGCCGTAGCTTTACTCAGCTCACTGGCCGTAGCTTTACTCAGCTCACTGGCCGTAGCTTTACTCAGCTCACTGGCCGTAGCTTTACTCAGCTCACTGGCCGTAGCTATACTCAACTAACTGGCTGTAGCTTTACTCAGCTAACTGGCCGTAGCTTTACTTAGCTAACTAGCTATAGCTTTACTCAGTTAACTAGTTGTGAAGATTTCCCCATCCATCAATAAGAATGTGAAAACATTTATTTCCTAAAAATGCTGAACTTTTCCTTTAATCCTGACTTTCACATAATAACTACACAGGAATGAAGGAACTTGGAAGGCTTCAGCACAGTACAACCTCAACTATATTACCATGGACCCACTCTTTAAAAAAGAAGAAGAAAAAATACCACAATCTCCACTATAGTAGTTACATATTGACTGACTGAGACAGTTTTGTTGTTTACCAAGATTTCGTGTTGGTAAGGTCTAAGCAGACTAACCATGTAAAAACTCTTTAATTTCAATAGATCTTTTTCACAGCACAATTTGGATTTGTCAGTGGAAAAAGCACAAGTGCATTCAATACCAATAACAATGGCTGAACTCCACCAAGGGAAGCTCAAAGCTGGATCACTGGAGCTTACTACTGTATGTCATCAATATGAAACATTTCTAGGGCCTCCCCTAAGAGTCAAATGTAGACAGCTGATCGATGTTTGAAACTGGGCATTAGGCAACTTTATATTTGATATGCTAGCAGCGTTAGCACTTGCATAACAAATAAATAAATAAATAATGTGAACAGTTGTTTCCACATTTGATGAGACACCCAAGCCTTTTAAAGCAGAGTGGTTACCTAGGAAGCTACGACTACGTAAATGACTTCAGAATCTTCACAGAAACTCAGGCCAATGGTTTTGCTGATGGCCAGATATTAAAGGAAAATATGATCTTTGTATTGAAATGCTAAATCCAACTGAAAATATATACCCTGATGCAGGTATAGCCCTGTTCATTGTGCTTTTCCTACTATGACATCTAGAAATGCTTGTTTTAAACAAAAATAACTGGGATTTTTGTACGACTGGTTGTGTTATTTGGTCTTTAACAGATCAGAATTATTTAACCCCCCCCCCCCCCCATACTGCAGGCTTTGCATTTCCATCATTTGTTTTGACAACCTTTACCAGACTTGACCCAAATGTTCAGGACAAGTTAGACCATTATCGGCAGAGCTTGCTGTTTAAAAAGAGAAAAAGAGATGCATTAATATCAACAGTTCAGAACAAGACACAGTAAATATTTGTAACTCATAAACATAATGAAAATATGATTTATTTGTCCAACATCAAGGCCATTTGCCTCAAACAATAGGTATTCAAAGTTATATACACATTTACATTTGTTACACAAAAAACTGCCATTGCAACACTTAATCAGATAACTTTGGAAGTATTTAAACAATACATTCCAATATGTCAATAAACAGGACATGATAATGAGACCATTAAGCCTCTACTAGCAACTCTGAGTAATGGAGCAGTTGTAGGACAGCCTACAAAAATGCTGCATGAAGTACAGATGTTGTGAAGGATTGATCACGTATACCATTTGTTACCGATACTACCTTTAAAAAAAAAAATACCAGGCCACGTTGGCAGCAGCGATTCCAGCCTCGTCACCTTCCACCAGCAGAATCCACTTTAGCATAAAGAAAAATAGGTGGCGCTAAATGAAAGCATTCTTTTGTACAATGGCGCTGATTCACAAAGAGATCAATTCTTATCAACAAGGATAACAGTCTTATCTTTGTCAGCATGTTTCAACTTGACAGCTGATTCAAGATCACTCTTTGTGGAGCTTCACCTTCATCTTAACATTTACATTAAGAATTCTTTAATTCAACTCTTACTTAGATATTAACTGAAATCAAATCATTTTCAATATCAAACGGTTAACATAAGAGTATAAAAAGTACTAAAATCTACTAGCTAGGAACAAGAAGTACAAACAGAGGTAGTGAGGTCTCTGCCTCGAGCCTGTGAAAAAAACATTTCTTGTCTGATCCTTACCATGGAGCCAAGCAGGTAAAGGTGTTCAGAAAGCCACTCATCCCGCATGGAGGATCAACCAATACCTAGAAGAAACTGTCAACAAGGTTTAGCAGTAACGTGTTTTAAATCCATCATTACACAGAAACACATGCACATTCAGCAGTTCTTAGGTAATCTTAACTTATTCAACAGTGTTCATCCACCCTCAAGGGGTTCAGTACAGAGCACGTTCAGTCTCAAAATCTGAAAACAGAGGTAAGTACTTGACCCTACATTTTGAGTGTTGCGCTTGCACTCTCGGCACACTTGGTGCAGAACTCCACAGAGACGTGGTTCTTGTCCACGTGCAGACACACACCGCCAGATGTCTCTTTCTCCTCCACTTTCACCCGCTTCCTCGGTAAAGCGTAGTCGTGGTCGTTCGAGTCAGGCCCCTGGAAAAGCGAGGAAGATAATTTCATCCCATTCACACCGCTCAGTCTGGACAAGAGCTGGGCTAACATGCTCTCATTGGCCAGCACAGCTCTTAGGTACCTGGTCTCGTCTTCCAATTCTTCCACCCTCTTGGTCAGCTGAGAATTCTCCTGTTTGAGCACGTTGTTTTCTGTCGACAGGACGCCGACTTTCTTCTCCAAGCTGTTGACATACTCTTTCTTCCTGAGACGATTCAATCTGGCAGCGATGGCGTTTTTGTTGATCATGCGACTCGACTGGTTTTGCCTGTTCTTAGTCTTCAAGTCAGATGATGATCTCTCTGGAGACGAAGACGTTGAAGCTTCAACTTCAGAATCCTGGTCTTTGGCACTGCACATATCAAGATCTGCCAACTCAATATCAAAGAGAGAGGAGACGGCATCTCTTTCAAGTGTCCATTTTAAGTCTTCAATTCCAAATAGGTCGTTTAGCTCTATTCCTGTGGTGTCAATATCTTCAGCTGGGAACCCTTCAGATGGACTTGGGAGATCTTCGACAGTTTCCATCACATCTCCCACTTGGACCTCCAGAGACTGACCCTCCGTGCTGTTCATGGTGCGTCCTCTTCTTCTGGTGATCATTGTGGTTTGTCAGTGAGACGGCAAGGAGTCTGTCAAGAAGATGTCTAGCGGTTCCTCACCTGCGGGGGATAAATTAAATGTACTGTTAGGGTGAAAACTTTCAGCAATTAAACGATTAGTTTATCAAGGCAATGTATCATGTCGATATCAATTTAATAACTGGAGCAAAGTTGAGTGAATATTTGATAACAATTTCAAACATATATCAAATACTTAGCACAAAGCTATATATTTTCACTGTGGTCTTTGGACACATCTCATTGCATCGTGTGGTTTAAGTAATAACTGTGATCCACTTTGAGGATTATTTAGTCGATAATCTTTAAAAGAAGGATCTGCTGAATTGATTAACATGCACGCTTAGTGTTGAGTTGGAATGCATTAAACGTCAGACACAATACTACATTTAACTGGGCTACTAAATGCATACATTCAGACGGTGCAGTCATGCAGTTTCTTGGAGGCACAGACAATAGCTGAGGGTGTGTTGGCTGAACGTATTACAAACGTAAGGTTAGCTGATATGTTGCTCAAGCTAGGCCCAGAGGCGTAAGCTAGTACTATACGTAGTTTAACAATGTATGCTCTGCAATGCACCCTGTCACACATACACCTCACTATACTATACACAATCGACCTCAATATACAATCGACAAGAAATGCATATGAGAATGGCAGCATTAATCTTAATAAAAGTAGCTTTCTCTCAAGGCCTTGAGTGTCCTGGGAGCCTCCTAGCTTTAGTACCCGGCTAACGTTGGTCTAACTTAAGTCCACCTGCCGTATGCTAATGAACAACAACACGGAATCTAACTTAATTAAAGCATCATGCTGTATTTTATTCAGGTGGTTAACATCTACCTCAGTCATTATACTAGCGACTGCCGGCTCGTTAAGTGTTAAAGCGAACTAAAGCCATAAGGTGTTAACTAAGAGAAGCAGCTAACGTTAGCTAATGAGTGACGCAGCATCTTAAAAAGGCCACTTCCCCAGCCGACTACTCACCGTCCTGTTTGAGAAATAAATGCAACAATAAATGATTGCAGCAGAGTCATTCGATGAAACGGAGCTGGTTATAGAAGGCTGGCTCCACCGCTCACAGCTCGGAAGTGAAGCGGACAATGGCGCGCTCCAACAAGGACCGATGTCACTACCCGATCTGCATTGCGCATGTGCGAGATGGTCTGCCATATTGTTGGCCGTGTCTCAATTCAGGGGTTGCATCCTTCGAAGCGTGCATTCGTGAACCGCCTACGCCTACGCCTAAAAACAATAATTTTCTTTCAATCTTGTGCCAAAAATTAGAGGAATGGAAATTACTTTATATGACTGATAAGATTATAATCGGAGGGGATTTTAATGTAGTTCCTGATGAGTGGTTAGATCGTCTTCCTTTAAGGGGACATTGTCATAATTGTAATGATTCTATTATGCACTTGGCCTCTAAACTTAATTTAACTGATGTTTGGAGAATAAATAATCCCTCAAAGTCACAATATACCTGGTTTAACTCTTCTAACAATGGTCAGTGTTCTCGGCTCGATTATTGGTTAATCTCTACTAGTTTAACTAATAATGTCTCAAAGTGTGACATTTCAGCATCACCTCTGACTGATCACTGTGTCATCTCTTTGTCCTTTTTACAATGCAACTTCAGTCCCAATCTTAAACCTATATGGAAATTCAATAATAGTCTTTTGGAGAATGCAGATTTTTTGTAAAAAGATCAAACAACTGATAAAAGAAACTCTGGCTTTGGATATGTCATCTCTCAGTAAATGGGAATGGTTTAAATTTAGTGTGAGACAGATTGCGATACATTCCAGTAAATACTCCTCTAGATTAAAGAAACAAAAACAACAAGAGATGACAAGTTAAATTAATAATGTATGCCTTAAAGCTGAGTTATCATTGGATGAGCAAATTAAACTGAACAATTTACAAACTCAATTAGACAATATGTATTTGGAAAAAGCTAAGGGAGCTTTTATTCGTTCGAGAGCCCGATGGATTGAGCAAGGAGAGAAAAACACTTCTTATTTCTTCAATCTTGAAAAGCAAAGACAAGTGAAAAAGAAAATCCAAAAACTGAGTGTTAATGATGTCACTATTGAAAATCAAGACCAGATAAACGAAGAAATTAGACTTTTTTATAGCAATTTATATAACTCAAAGTTTTCTAAAGAAAATTGTGATAACTCTTTTAGTAAAATTACAGAATTCAAAAAGACAATAGATGATCCTTTTAAACAGTATATGGACGATCGACTAAAAATTGAAGAATTAGATAGTGCATTACTGCAAAGTCTGGTGGCAAATCACCAGGGCTGGAAGGTATAACCATAGAGTTCTACAAATATTTTTGGTCAGATGTGCGAAAAATGCTTTATAAGGCTTTCACAGATTGCATTTCAGCAGGAAACCTTTCGCCAACCATGAAACATGGCCTTATTACCTTAATTCCAAAACCAAATCAAAATAATCTTTTGTTGGATAATTGGAGACCATTACCCTACTATGTAATGATTACAAACTGTTAGCACATGTTTATGCTAACAGGTTAAACTCAGGTCTGAATCAACTAGTAGATGAATGTCAATCAGCCTTTATTAAGGGCAGAAGTATTCATAACCATACCAGACTGATATTGGATATGCTCGATTACCAGGAGTTTATTGATACTGAAGGTCTCGTTTTATTTCTGGATTTTTACAAGGCTTTTGATACTGTTGAACATTCCTTTTTAATGGAAACTCTAACATTTCTGGGTTTTGGTGAACATTTCTGCAACATAATTAGGATGCTCTATTCGGACATAGATAGTTCTGTATCTTTGAACCCTGGAATGAGCCCTAGGTTTAAGGTTTTACGTGGTATTCGACAGGGTTGCCCTATTTCCCCAAAATTATTTATTCTGACCACCCAAGTTTTAACAACGCTTATTATAAAGAATCACAAAATATTAGGCATTACCCTCTTTGACAAAGAATTTAAAATTAGTCAATTCGCGGATGACACATCCATTTTCCTAAAGAATAAATCCATGGTAAAGGAAACTCTTAACACAATTTCAATTTTTTCAAAAGCATCAGGGTTATCTCTTAATCTTTCAAAATGTGAATTACTCCCTATCCATTCATGTGATGATTCCGTTATTGACTCTATTAGAGTGGTACCTGAAGTGAAATATTTAGGAATAACATTGTCTAAAAATTATATCAGGAGAGAAGATCTTAATATTTGTAACCGTATCACAGATATGAAGAAATCTCTCAGTCGTTGGTTAACTAGAGATCTTACTATTTTTGGCAGAGTTCTTCTTACTAAAGCAGACGGTATATCTAAACTTATTTATCCATGCCACTCATGTTTTGTCTCTTCGGCCAATATTAAAAAAACCAACTCAATTATTTTCCAATTCTTGTGGAGAAATAAAACTCACTACATTAAAAAGTCACAGCTTGTTAAAGAATATGATAAAGGCGGAATTAAAGCTTTAGACTTTGAATCGATGATTGGAACAATTAAAATAAAATGGTTGAAAACTTTTTTGTCCCAGCCAGAATCCATGTGGTTCCATATTCCAAAGGCCATATTAAAACGTCTAGGAGGGTTTGATTTTCTTTTAAAATGTGATTTTGAGGTTAATAAGATTCCGACCAAATTGTCAAATTTTTATAAGCAGATACTTCATTATTGGAAAATGATATTTACCCACAATTTTTCTCCTCATGGATCTACTTTATGGAACAATAGAGTGATTATTATAAACAGAAAATCCTTGTTTAGGAGTGATTGGTATGAGAGGGGTATTTTGTTTGTTAGTGATTTACTAGATTGCAATGGTAAACTGCTAGATGTTTTGGCTTTTTCAACGAAATACAATATAACGTGTACTGCTAAAGATTATAAAAAAATCTGTAAAGCAATTCCTCTACCACTTATTGAAATGATTCATAATACTTTACTGTACTCAAATGTTGTATCAGTTTTACCTAGTTTGGAATTTATTGGCGATACTCTTAAGAATAACAAATCTATTAATTCTTCTTTGAAATCCCACTTTTTTCACAATTTGAACAGAGGCTTATTTCCACAAGGGACCGATTTAGACACTTTATCTGTAATGGAAAAAGCTCTATCTTATTTTATAAAATGGCCTATTTCTCCTAAAGCAAAAGAAACTCATTTTAAAATTGTTCATAAAATCTACCCGGTTTCTACTTTTTTAAATTCAAGATTTAAATTTGAAGTGGAACCATGTTCCTTTTGTAATTTATCTGATGAATCGTTGGAACATTTATTTTTCTCATGCCCTTTTTCTAAATTGTTTTGGTCGAATGTGAGAGATTGGTTGTTACTTAAATTAACAAACATTCCGGCCTTCAAAATATATCACATTTTATATTATATTGATCATTTGGATTCTCCTATATCTGATTTGGTAAATATAATTATTATTTTGGGTAAATATCATTTACATTGTAGTAAATGGAGAGGAGGCAAGCCCTCATTTCCCTGTTTCATAAATGAGTTCAAGTCCTTTTTTCTGTCCCTTAGGAAAATACAATCTTGTAACATGTCTATAAAGATTTGCAATGACATTTCCAAATGGTTATTATTTTAAGTAAGCTTAATGCCTCTCAAATGTTTTTGTGCCTTTATGCTTTTTTCTCTCCCCCTGGCTCTTATTGGATGTATTTTTTTTTGTCTTATTGTGAATGAATGTCTTGCACTTATGTTGATAAATTGATGATATCCTCACCGAGCTTTAAAATGTTCAATAAAACATTTATTAAAAAAAAAAATCCTTCAAAGCGTGCATTCGTGAACCGCCTACGTCACTTCCGCCGAAAGAAGGCTGTCCCAAATTTTTTTTAAAGACGAGACTCCTCCGAATGCGGCCCACGAATGCAGCCTACTTTTCCCCAATTTGAAGGATACATCTGATGTACACTCCGCGGCCTACCATTAGTGACTGAAAACTCATCTCTTTCGACTCCACTTCGAGCGATAGAATGACTAACAAAGAACTGCTAACAGAGCACTTATATACTAATAAAGGGCTGGCTTATCTATAGCCAGTTGAGTGGCACTTGAAATGTTTGGCTCTATGAAACCTGATGTTCTTATATGATTCTGTTTTCTTCAAGGTTGTGTCTTCCTGGTCGAATGTACTTATTGTAAGTCACTTTGGATAAAAGCGTCAGCTAAATGCAATGTAATGTAATAATGTAATGATGGCGAGATGAAGCCTTATGAAGCTTTGAAGCTTTCCAGCCAATTGGTTCGCAAAAGGGTTCATCTCATGAGGCTTCATCATGGGCTTCATTTGAACACAAACCCCCTGCTGGTCAAAGTGTGTAAAACAGGCAGATTGGACTTCTCAACAGTGTGCTCTATCTCATACCGAGTTCCCATTGAGTAAAGCCTTAGAATAACTCTAAACAACGAACATCAAATCATATTTTCATGTTAACAATATTGTATTTATTACAGTTTAATGATTGTGATTGAAAAGCCTAAGGAGGCTGCTAAACATTGCAAAGAGGGATTTATATTCCTTAAGAATATTCGTAAATGTAACCATGTTGTAGCCTGAGAAAGGCTAAACCATATCAAAGAATACACGTATTAACTACATTATATACTCCAAAACTACATACGGCAACGCAAATAGGACATTTGACACAGTGGTGTTTGGCAAAACAGAAAAAATAAAACCCGATAATATTAATCTGAACGAGAGAGATGAGTTATTGTTATTACAACGTGACTTCACTATTATTTAACAACTCCTTTTATTGGGTTAAGTACATTGTCAGATAAGTGAGAAATGGATTTAACTTCTGTTAGACAGCTATCGGGTAGTGACAGTGACAACTGTCACTCACAACCAAGTCGACCTGCCAAGACACTTCCGGAAAAGCATTCAAAAATAAAAGCACAACTAAATATTTCAATATGACGCAGTCAGTAATAAAGACCATGTTAACAGTGGTGGAAGAAGTACTCATATATTATTTGGTTAAGTAAAAGCTACACTACAGTGTAAATACTCAGGTACAAATAAAAGTCCAACCAAATATGTACTTAAGTAAAAGTTCCAAATTAGAAGCATCAAAGTATACTTAAAATACCAAAAGTAAAAATACTCAATTTGCAGAATGTCCTATTTAAGCACCATATATTTTATATTGTTGTATTATAATTATTGATGGATTTATGATTCCATCACTTCAGTGTTGCACATAATGAAAATAACGATGATAATGCATTAGTTGATGTATATGTTTTATTATAATCCAACACGGCAAAGTAAATATTAACTAAATTTGAACAAATAAATGTAGTGGAGTACAAGTATAAAGTAGCATAATGTGGAAATATCCAAGTACCTACATGTTTTACTCAAGTACTTGTATTTAATGTTATAGGTACATATATATATATATACACACACGGTTTGATTGTTCATACCGTGTGATTTATATTACTTATGGATGCGTCTCCTTAAGTAATATCAATAGAAATGTTATTGTTCATGTAGTGTTTGTAGTTCTCTTGAACATTCATGTGAACTCTAGAACTGTTGATCCGTTATACTTAGCTGCTGGAATTGGATAGGCAGACATGAACAGAACCCAGAGATAGTTCTCTTCACATTGTAGATTAGTTTTGTCTGTTTATGGCACTCTCCATGTTAGACATTCTTTCAAACCAAAATACTGCAATCCAGCTCCACACATTTTAAACTAAAATAAAAACAATCATATTCCTTCAGTATCATTTCTTTTATTGAAGATAAGTGAACACCTTGAATTTACAACATAACCCTTCTGCCAGGGGTTTCAGCTGAAAGGCATCTACTCCAAATCCTCTTGTAGGGACTGACTACTTCATTAACAGTGCAAGTCAACGTCAATGGAAGGTGGAAGAAAGGAAAGACATCGCTGTGAAGCCTGTGTTCTGCATTCTTGCCTGATAAATGACTTGATGCCAGCAGCCAGGGACTAAACTTCCAGCATAACAATTCAAAAAAGTTGAAGGCCAGATTTCAGCTTGTTAACATCACTGTGGTTCCAAAGGAGACCGTCAGCTGTTCTCACTGATGCAGAGACCGCAGAGGCAGTGTGTGTCGTGCTGCTGTCCAACTCCACCGGCTGGTCAAAGACAGTCATTGTTGAGTAGTTTTCCACCATGAGGCATGATGGGTCATCTGACTGTCCAGGTACTTTACCAAGAGGATAGTTCTTCCACAGAACCTTATCGGTGCACACCTGCCATGGAGAACCTCGGAGCAATTTAGCCTTTTCAGCCTGAGCATCCGCCCACTTGTGCTCGGAGGAGGACTCACTCCTTCTCTCCGCGTCAGACGTGGAGCGCCATCGCTGGCTGTGGCGCCGCGACTGCTGCAGCTTCTCATGCAAACTCTCCAGTGTGTATATGGGCTGTCGTTTGTGCTCCAGAAAAGTGTCACATTCAGAGGGGCCACTTTGTGTGTAGATGGAGCAGAGCTGGAACAGCCTCTGTCGGGTCTCCAGAGGCAGAGGATGCTCCATGTCGTCCAGGATTAACTGCAGCAGGTGAGGCGTGCTGACACAGGGAGCATCCAGGCATGCCGAGAGCAGCTGCTGCCACCTCAGCTGGATGCGGTTCACAAAGATCCTATCCTTCATCCTGGTCTTCTTCTGTCCCTTCGTTTCAAAATGGTATTCAAATTTGTTGCTGTTGCAGAGAATGATTTCTGAAATCCAAGTAGAAATGTAGAAAGCCCTTTGATTATTATTCTGCTCTTCGGCGAGCTGCTTCAGTTCAACAAACAGCTTCTCCAGGAGCACGTGAATGAAGGACGGGGAGTTGAGCACCTTCACGAGGGGCAGCCAGAAGCGCAGCAAGGTTTGAGGGAGTCTGAGCTCAAAAGGACCGGCGCTGTCAAAAGAGTCACAACCTAAAGTTGCCAGCTGTTCAGCAGTAGGGACTAGAAATCCATCTTCCAGCAACACGTCAATCAGCAGGTTGCTGGACTGCAAAGCAAACTGCTTGATCTCACCTAGCAACCAGCTCATGTCTGCAAAGGGGGGTGGCGACATGTTCTTCTCTTTGTCTTCAGGAAGCCCGTCAAAAGCCTGGTACTGCTCCTTCTCATAAGATATCAGCAGCTCCCGTGCATTCTTGTAGGCTTCCATTTCTTTTTGCCTTGCAATGAGCTCCCCCCCTTTCAGGTCAGCGTCCTCATCCTCTCCATCAGACTCTGACTCCCAGTCCTCACCGGGCCCTCCTCCCAGCTGCCTGGACCAGTACTCATGCTGGAGCCACTCCAACACCACCTTGCATCCCTTTCGACACCACTTCAAGGTGGGAAGCTTCCTGTGGGTGAAGTCATGCCTCAGGTCGACCACCCACGCTGGGATGTTCAGGTTCCCAGCCAGCCGCCTCAGGGGACGGGCTGTTTTCCCCTGCTGTCTCTCAGTGATCAAATTGACGAACCTAATAATACATAAATAAGAATAGCAATTATTAAACAAATTACAAGGAATTGGTTAAACGATAATAACTTCATTAACTCACAATGGAATAATCTAGAAAATGAAATGTATGGAATGGAAAAAATAACCATGAGAATCAGAAACCAAGTTCATATATTTGATGAACGATGGGAAAATGGGTAAGTTATAAAACATTTATAATGTGTTGTTAAAATGTGACAGTTAATCCATTATGTGTAAATGTATAAGTAATTATCAATGTGTGTGTTTTGTTTCTTTCTTCTCTTTTCCTTTATTGGATTGCTATGTAGATGTTGTATGCAGGACTTGTAGTAACAACAAATGTTTATTTTGTTATGTATGCCTTGTAATCAAATAATTTCTTCAAATGCAAAAAATGGTCGAACCTCATCAGGGCGGCTCCATAGAGCAGGACCAGGTCGTCTCCGTCCAGCTGGCCCGACCGGTCCAGCACCTGGCACCGAACCAGGTCCGCCGTGCAGTCCACCGCCACCGGGCTGCTGTTGGCGTACCGGCCTCTCCAGGCTGAGATCCGCTGCAGGGCATACCTCTGTAGAGCGGGATCCTTGGAGTACAGGTACTCCAGAACCTGGTCCCACTCAGCCTTGTTGGTCCACGCCACCACATGGCGTCTTTTCTCCGCGCTCCTTTTCTTCATGTTATCGGTGATAGAGGCGGTCGGTCGAACAGGTTAACAACTTACACACATACCTCTCCTGAACGCAGAGAAACGGGACTCCTGACGGTCGTTAAAAACAAAACCAGCTCTGAGTCGCAGCGTGGAAGTGTTCGGTTCGGATTGTATCGCATCCCGGAAGTGACGTCCTCTTCTTTAGTGTAATGGCGGACTACTAACCAACGTTGAAGGTGCGTGTCGCCACCTGCTGCACCGTAGGACAACTTTCTCACATATTTAAATAAAACCTGTGATGTTCGTATATTTAAAACATCCATTTGATTCTGAACTTGTTTGTCTTCTGTCACTAACAGCCCTTATGGCTCATGGATGTGTTGAGTTCCACTTTCTTCGCCACGGAAATGTCATGTTTAGTATTCTTCAACTAAATAAGCGTACCGCGTACTAGTATAATAATAATTCGAAATGCATTTATCTTGGGAATTGTATCTCATATTGCCACATGTTTCACTTTCAGGGGGTTTATTTATTTAATGCAACATTCATTTGACAGTCTGTTATATTCAAATGAATATGCAATGTTTATCCAACAGATGGAAATAAAAAGGGCTGTGAAATATATTGAAATATTATTATTAAATGAATTACATTACATTACATTACATTGCATTTAGCTGACGCTTTTATCCAAAGCGACTTACAATAAGTACATTCGACCAGGAAGACACAACCTTGAGGAAAACAGAATCATATAAGAACATCAGGTTTCAAAGAGCCAATCGTTTCAAGTGCTGCTCAACTGGCTAAGCCAGTCCTTTATTAGTATATAAGTGCTCTGTTAGCAGTTCTTTGTTAGTCATTCTATCGCTCGAAGTGGAGTCGAAAGAGATGAGTTTTCAGTCTGCGCTGGAAGGTGTGTAAGCTTTCTGCGGTCCTGATTTCAATGGGGAGCTCATTCCACCATTTTGGAGCCAGGATAGCAAACCCACGTGTTTTTGCTGATGGGAACTTGGGTCCCCCTCGCAGCGAGGGTGCAGCGAGTCGTTTGGTTGATGCAGAGCGTAGTGCACGTGCTGGGGTGTACGGTTTAACCATGTCCTGGATGTAGGAAGGGCCAGATCCATTCGCAGCATGGTACGCAAGTCTTGAAGTGGATTCTAGCAGTGGATTCTAGCAGTTACCGAAAGCCAGTGGAGGGAGCGGAGCGGAGGAGCGGCGTGGTGTGGGAACATTTTGGAAGGTTGAAGACCAGACGAGCCGCTGCATTCTGGATGAGCTGCAGAGGTCGGATGGCACATGCAGGTAGACCAGCCAGGAGGGAGTTGCAGTAGTCTAGGCGTGAGGTGACGAGAGCCTGGACCAGAACCTGCGTCGATTTCTGGGTCAGCTGTGGGCGTATTTTCCTGATGTTGAAAAGCGTGTATCTGCAGCAGCGGGTTGTAGCAGCGATGTTTGCAGTGAAGGACAGGTTGTTATCTAGGATCACACCCAGATTCCTTGCAGTCTGAGTCGGGGAAACAACAGAGGGGCCGAATAGAAGCAGTCTTTTAAAAGAACATTTATTTACACAAAAATTAACTAATATATTATTATTAATTATAATATATTTCAAATAACAATGAATAATAATAACATATATACAATAAAATAATGAATTATGAACTAGTTATAGTAATTAATTACATCACATTAAACTAGCTGCAACATTTTTTACGTAGATTAGTAAATGTAATGTAATGTAATTTAGTAAATGTTTTGTGTGTAGAATGGAGTTGAGCACATGCTTCACTGACTGTATACCTGTATACTGTATTGACATAACTGTTGATTTGCTGTAAAATGATTGGTCACTCATGGGGTGAGTTCTTATTAAACATTCATGGGTGCGTCTCACTTCGGTTATTTTTCATTTCCTCGCTCCTCGGGCTCTGTATCACCGGAAGTTGATTTGTCTGTGCGCCATCTTGAGCAATAGAGTGGCGAAGTCACTGGGACCTTATTTCGGAAAAATTATGTATTGAAGTCAATGGAGAGAGAAATCGTATCTTTCAATCCCGTTTGAATTGTGCCACGAATTACACATATGATGTTTGTCAATTAAAAAAATTATTTCCATGTCAAAAAAGTCACAGTTTGTCGTAAAACTGTTGAAATATAAGACTATGAAAAATACGCAACTAGAAAGACTACAAATCCCAGAGTCGCGTAAGTGATGTCATAACTGATGTCACAGTTGTTTTCCTCTGATAAAATATAAGAGATAGCTAATATAAGATAACTTTAACAAGATGCCTGTGTGCTTAGTACCAGGTTGTTATCATACCAGCAATGGGTCTTGCTCGTTCTTTCGCTTCCCGTCTGATGAAAGGACCAGGAGTGGCTGGATCAAGTTAGCTACCTAGCTAGTAGCAAGCACGTTAGTTAGCATTACAGTCTTAGCCTTGTCATTTTTATTAGCCTTAACATGAAGTAACATCAAGTAACCCAAAATATTAAACAGTAAGAGTAGTAGTCATATTTCGTGAACCCTTTGAAGAGTACTGTCACACCGGTGTGATCATTCTATAATACACAATTTAAGCCCGGGGAAGAAATGCTAACGCTAAAGCTACATTAGCATCGGCGATCTGTTCTACTTCATGCTATCTGCACAAATGGTTGACATTAAACATTAAAAAGACCAGGCAGTTCAGAGAGAATCAAAGGAAGGCAGGCAGGCAGGCAGCTTTGCATGACATTCTTCTGGACGTGTTTCATTGTGTTGATAGTGAGGGTAGTCAATCACTTTTTTGACAAGACAGTAGTGACGGCCATCTTGGTGACGTGTGTTGTTTTGAGAGTCTGTGAGAAATGTAGTTCATTAAGCATTTCACACACAAAAATGTGTTACTTCACAGTTTTACGACACATTTTTATTTTTTTGACTTGCAAAATTATCTTTTAAATTGACAAACATCATATGTGTACTCTATAGAGTGACGAAGTCCCTCCCCTTCCGGGGGAGCTCCATGGGACCTTATTTCGGAAAAATTATGTATTGAAGTCAATGGAGAGAGAAAGATTATCTTTTGATCCCGTTTGAATTGTGCCACGAATTACACATATGATGTTTGTCAATTTAAAAGATAATTTTGCAAGTCAAAAAAATTTAAATGTGTCGTAAAACTGTGACTTTTTTGACATGGAAATGATTTTTTAAGATTGACAAACATCATATGTGTAATTCATGGCACAATTCAAACGGGATCGAAAGATAAGTTTTCTCTCTTCATTGACTTCAATACATAATTTTACCGAAATAAGGTCCCATGGACCGGAAGTAGATGGGCGTGACTTCGCCAAGAGAACCGCAGTGACGCGTCCTAAAACCCGGAAGTAAGTTAGCATTTTTAGCACTTCCGGTTCCTTCGTCAAAAAAAAGCAATGCATTTTCTCCATAGGGTTTTGGAAAATAGCTCGAAATAAGGTCTGTGGTTGACACAAATTTAAGAGATAAATCACGTTTTGTTCGACAACAGTAGATACATCAGCACTGACTCCACTGGTGATTTTTGAAGAGTTTATGTGTCTGAAAAACGATGGTTGTTACCGAGTGGCTGAATAGGACTACAGAAATTGTCGAGGCCGTTGTACGGCATTATGCCTACACACGTAAACTCTCCCGCTAAGTTTGTTTTCCCCTGTGTTCTGCTTGAAAGCAAGTACCTGCCTATCTTTAGTAGCCTATCTGTAGTATCTTTAGTATCTGTATATCTATATCTTACCATTAGAATCTGTATTTTTGAAATTGTCATTTTTAACACCGTAGTTTTACAAATTATAGAACAATTAATTACCAGTGTTTTCTAATTTTACTCGGCAGTTCGTTTCGTTGGCTAACGTTAGCTAAAGCTAGCGCTACTAGTTAGCTACGCAATGGTTTGTTGCTTTGCTCCGGGTTGCAGCCACAGGTCTTCGCATGAAACGTGCACGTTCTATCGTTTCCCGGCCAATGTTTTCCAAAGCAGAGTCTGGATTCGTGCCATGAGGTAAGCTGACGTTACATTTTTGTCCATGTCACGGTGAAATGTAAATGATGGGTAGTGACTGTATCGCCATTTTAGAGATGGCGCTGCTGAAAAGACCGCAACATAAGTAAAGATAATGATTAGGAAAGGACGTCCCATTGCTCTTAAAACTAATTTCCCTGGTGGGAGGGACTAGTCACAGGGAAACGACGCAAGTGAGGGACGCAAGGAATCCATTTAACTGAAGTGAGAAGGGCCCCATGCTTCTAAACGCAGGGAAACGACGCAAGAATTTCATTTAACCGAAGTGAGATGTAGCCATAGGGCCCTTCTCACTTCGGTTAAATGGATTCCTTGCGTCCCTCACTTGCGTCGTTTCCCTGCGACTAGTCCCTCCCACCAGGGAAGCAGAGAGATGCAAGGAAACCACGAGAAGCAGGGAAATTAGTTTTAAGAGCAATGGGACGTCCTTTCCTCCGTTTGTGATGATGCTGCACAGCTGATCGTCTGACAGCAGCCAGCCCTGTCCCCATTATTTCCACACACACACTGTTAGTACACATTTACTGAGACAAACATTTGTATCATCTGTTGTAGACCCAAATAAATAAAATAAAATAAGAACTCATTCTCAAAAAAGATAAACGCCATTCTTAAAATGTATAAACGAACATTAGTTGGATTAATATTGATTAGAGTGCACAAAATAAATAAAATAATTCAGAGAAGAAAAAGAGATATGTTATCTATCAAAACCCAGTTAGATTAACATTCATTGGATTGCACACTTTGTTTGGATATGTAGCACATTAACATTTTAATAGCACTTAATAACTGACTGAATGGAAATGACAATAAATGAAAATGTAAAACGAAAAAAGCGATCATGAAAATATTTCCAATAAATGAAGAAAATGATTTTTGACCACTTTGTTGTTCAGATATATCACATATTTGTAACTAAATGATACATTCATTGAAACAAAACACGGTATAAACTAAGGAGTGACTCTCGTGAGGTTCATGTATTTTCTTCACTCCGCTGGGAAACTGCTCTCATGTTAAGAAGCATCAGATCAGTGCATGCACTGCATCGTCCAATCAGTGAGCGATAAGGGGGGCGGGGCGAGTGTCTGAGGATTTCATCGAAGGATGGTATGGTGGTTCCTCGGTTATAGCTCCTCCATTATCGCTCCTCGCCGCTCGGTCCTCTGGCAAAAATAAGGCCATTGGGACGGTACTCAAGATGGCGCAGACAAATCAACTTCCGGTGAGACGGAGACCGAGGAGCGAGGAAATGAAAAATAAGAGAAGTGAGAAGGGCCCATGGTCTGATCTGATCATGCTCATATTGTTGCTCAATGGCAGTTATGCAATGGAATGTGGAATGGTTTTATTATGTAATGTGACACGTTTAGAAACAAGACCTCACATGTCAAACACAGCACTGATTATTGAGAAATATTAGATGGGATCCTGATCCAGTACTCAGAATGTATACTTAAGTAAAAGAAGCAATACGAAATTGCGTAAACACTGTTAAGTAAAGTACAAGTAAAAGTCCTCCATTGAAATGTTATTCAAGTACAAAAACATTGACATCTAAATAAAATGATAAGGGCATCACAAGTAAAAGTACTTGTTATGAGTAATGGCCCATTTTAAATTATTATATATAAAGTATTATGGATTATGAATGCATAAACAGGCCTATCATAGCTGTTAAAGGTTGAGTTCATATTATTAACTTTGTATACTACTGCTCTTAAACTATATTATATGTATGTGTTAGTTTAGTTTTACTTTGTATTATCTGATCATCTGAAGTAACTAGTAACTAAAGTTGTCAAATGAAGGTACTGCACTAAAAAGTACAATATCGTCTTCAGAATGCAATGGAGTACATGCCCTTTCTACCAGTCAATATTAGAGCAAAGGGTCATGTCAACATGTCCTCATCATGCTCCTCAGGCTTGCTTTTATAGAAACAATTTCACTTAGTGTAATACTCAGTCGGTACTGTACTCAATTGCACATTTAAGATGCGACCTGAGTTTTTTCATTTATATTTCTACTTAACTACATCATAAAGGGGAACGTTTCTCATCGTCATAACTACATTGTAGCTATGTTCGTATGACAAATAAAAACCTTGAACCTTGACTACACTACATTTCTGACAGCTTTGATACTTTAGTGCCTATCCAGTGAAATCAATGTGCAGTAGGCTATATGTCTAATTGGTGGTTTTATGTCTGATAAACTAAATGATGAAGTGTTCCATTAAGGGACAGACGTCAGGGCAACCAGAATCACAGACGCCGGTAGAAACAAGTCAAACATGGGCATTTGGCTGCAGTCTGTGCCACGGACCTATCATTAAGTTATATGCTATATATTAGTTTAAGGTAGCCTGGGATCAGCAGTATACATTTATTTAAGAAACATTATGAGGGCAATCAAAAGACAAAACACGGTTATAAAAAAATAAAAAGATTGTTTGTGAATAATACTACATAAAACACATTAAGAAAATATGTTTTTATCAACATATGGAATATTTGGTCAGGCTGTAAGATGTTAGCAACATTTAAAATGAACAAAAAGCAGGCTGTGTATTTTATGGTGTTTGCTCTTTTGCAGAGCTCAACTTCATTTGTTTTACTTTGATCCCAAGAGCAACTAGTAATGATACAACTAATGCTACAAATAATGATCCTGATAGTATCAACATGTCATGGTTTCTTGAAGAATCTCCACAGACAACATCGGTGATGCTGCTTCCTTCTTTCAGCGTTGCCTGGGTTCCCGAGCAGCTGGGAAAAGATCAACGAAAAACAGATTCAGTACTTTGTGTTTGAAATGAAACTTGAAAAAGATATACAACACTGTGCTAAAAGTTTTAGGCAGGTGTGAAAAAATGCTGTACATTAAGAATGCTTTCAAAAATATGAATTATAAATGTTTATTGGTTATCAATCTACAAAATGCAAAGTGAGCGAACAAAATAAATCTAAATCAGATCTTGCTTTCAAACCAGCATCAAGTCCTACAGGGACTCTTACAAAGTCAGGGGTATGATCAACCAATTATACCACACAGGGGCTAATGATCATCAGTTTTACATGTAGGTTCAAACAGTCGTCCACTGAAACAGAAGGAGCTTTGTGTGAGGCTTAACACTGGGTGAGGAACAGCCAAAGTCTGCTACCAAGGTGAGTGTGGAAGACAGCCACAAAGACATCCCTCCGACATGGAGACGAGGCCGAGCGACTCAACTATGCTGGAAAACATAGGAACTGTGATGCAGATCAACGGCAGCTTGTGCTCTCGACTGTTGAAATAATTGTCTACACAAAAGGGCTGGCGGAAATGTATTCTGCAGCCGGACAACGACCCAAAACATACTGCCGACGTCCTTAAGAACCATCTTCAGCATGAAGAAGAACAAAACGTCCTGGAAGTGGTGGCATGGCCTCCACAGAGCCCTGATCTCAACACCATGCAGTCTGTCTGGGGTGACATGATGAGACGGAGGGATTTGAGGAAGCCTATCCACAAAAGATCTGCGGTTAGTTCTCCAAGATGTTCGGAACAACCTACCAGCAGAGTTCCTTCAAAAGCTGTTTGCAAATATACCTGGACAAATGGATGTTGTTTTGAAGGCAAAGGGTGGTCACACCAAATATTGATTTGATTTAGAGTTTGTTCACACCTGCCTAAAACTTTGACACAGTACTTTATAATGATGTTACAAGTACAGAGAAGGACACGGATTAAAAACAAATCAATATTAAAATGCAAACATTTGGAAAAGGTCTATTGAGAGTTCTGTTTTGTGAGCAAATCAAGTAAAACTGGAGGATGTTTGAATCTCCCGTGGATGGGAAAGATTGGTCCATCACACATACAGATAAAGCCACACATCACAACTGTCTGATGGTCATTTCGTGGTGCGGGGCAGGAAGAGCCCTACTTGTTTCAGTACTGCCATAACAAACAAACCCTTACGTTGTCCAGTCGGTGCAATTCACACCATGCTCTGAAAAGAAGCCAGACGGACAGGGTTCACACTGTGCATCCTCTCTGCTGGTTCCTTAGAGACGGGGACACGGGAGAGATTAGTCACACAGCCAGCAGACAACATCCAGTCATGATCCTACGTTCACACTGCAGGAGATCAGGCCTCACGGTCTAAAAGTTCATTCAGGAAATGAATACAGTACATTTCCAGTCACAATTTTAAGATGAGTAATTTAAAGGTTATCAGGATGGTTACTGAAACGTACGAGGTCATCATATCCGTCTCAGAAACCCTCATGTGCTGCAGGACTCGTAAAGAAACTGGGAGGGGTTCCTGTCATGTGAGCGTCTGCACCTCGGGGTATAGTCCAGTAGAAAGTCTGATCAAAAGTTAAAGGGAACCTATCATGCCAAATGTACTTTTAATGTCCTTTCTACACATCCCCGGTGTGTCAGGGAACTCACAAAGTGTCAGAATACAAACCCCCCTCTCTTTCCCTCCGTACCCACATCTCTAAAAACGGGGGTACAACGGCGCTGATCAAGATTTGCTGCTGATATGACGTAACATCGGAAATGTGGACCCACGGCCCTATCAGAAACGTTGCCATCAGAAACAATGGCCGACGTGTTTTGGCCGTAATATGGTCTTTGTTTACATTAGCAAGCACCAGAGCACAGAGACAAAGCATTTGAGCCCCATACTGTGTCAGAAATAATGCTCGATGTGGTTTGGAACAGGATATAGCCTTTAATAGGGATGGGTACCGAGCCCCGGTATTAAGGGGCCCGGAGCTGAATTATTAAAGACCGTGGTACCGTTAAGCTCCGACGTTAGCGGTCTGTTTATCGGTACTGGAGACATGTAAACAATATGTCATGTGTATTATTGCTACACAAACATTATATTGCAGTTTTAGTGTCGCCAACTCCGTTTCTAACACGCAAAAAGACTGCAAAATGCTTCTATGATTATTGTTAGTATTTTCGATCTCTCTTTCCCGCCTGCTCGCAAGGGGGCGGGGCAGTTTACACACACGCAGCTGCTACATGCAACACACACACACACACACACACACACACACACACACACACACACACACACACACACACACACACACACACACACACACACACACACACACACACACACACACACACACACACACACACACACACACACACACACACACACACACACGGAGGAGATGGCGGAGAGAACGCGCTCCGAGCTGTGGTTAAATGTTACCCGTCTCGATGGGGACAATGCTCGTTGCCAAAAGTGCAATAAGAGTTTAGCATGTAAGGGCGGTAACACGAGCAGTTTGTCTAAACATCCAGACGGAGGAATGCACCGGGTTGGACTGTCTTTCTAGCAGCTCTGTAGCTCCATCCACGAGGAACGTTTCCACGTCAGGTGTTCTGTATGCTAGCAGCAACACATGGAGCTAACTACATTATACAAACATGGGTTAATGATTAGAGGAAACTGAGTTATTTAGTTTGTTAAAGTTTCAGCTATTCTGTTTACAGTTCTGTCATCACATTATTTAATACGATTTGTTAAAACATTGTTGTTTCTTTTGATGTGAAATATTATGTATTTAATTTAAATAAAAAGCAATGTTAGTTTTGTTAACAATTTGTTTAGTTAGTTGACCTTATTTTTCTCTCCAAAAGAACCGATAAGAGTACCGTTAAAAGACCGGACCGATAAGCGGTATCGATAAAAGTAGTAGTACCGTTAAAACCTTAACGATACCCACCCCTAGCATTTAATCACGGCAGCATTTAGCTGCATCTGCCGGTAGAATTCTGAGCAGGCATAAGCTCCCCCTCTTTTTCAAGCTAAGGACCCAGATCAGCCATTCTCTCACAGGGCTGGAATAGAGGGGTATGAGGGATGTCTAAAATGCATGATCTATTTTGAGCAGAACCCATCATATATTTGTATATACCCCAGACCCATAATATATGCCTAATAGGAGACCTTTAAGATCAACTTCTATTAAGCCCCGAGGGGAAAAGTAGTTTTGCACTGGTGTTAGTTTAGAAAAACACACGCCCGATACACACACACCTATAGACCTATCGGCACTAACGAAGAGGCGGGGGGGAAATGGGGATTCAGGCGGTGTTTACAAGAGAACGAAACGGGTTGTATCTGCTACTTTTCTCTCGCGTTCGTTCACACGAGGCCGTAACGGAACCACGGAAATGGACCCCGCAAACGATAACGGGTCCCAAGGAGGATAGATCTGCGGACGGAACGCTCTGGGGGGCCAAACGGCTCCATGTGTACGTCCTATACGATCATTTCCTGATAACGATGAAGCCATACCCCCACCTCTGCAGCATGCTCAGTAGCTACTGAGCATGCTGCAGATGTTAGTGCAACATCTACAGCTCCTCTACCACAACCATCAGCAACAAGTGGACATGGAGAATTACATGAACTACATGTTGCTAAATCCACCGCGGGGCATACACAGAAGGGCAACCATGGCAACCATGCTCGGGGGTCTTCTTCGCTGCTTTTGGTGTATTTTGTGGCGAAAGTACAGCGCCACTTACAGGCCCGGCATATGTACTACAGCGTTTCCAGTGGTCTCGTGTGAACGGACACGTTAAATGAACCGAATGCGAGTGAACGGAAGACTTTTTTGATAATGTTTGCGCTCCCGAGTAAATGGGGTCTCAGTGGCTCGAGGACACCTCTGTAGTGCCCAGGAGGCTGTTGGCACCTCTCCAGCTACTCTCCAAATACACTCCGTATTTTTGGTCCATGCAGGACTTGAACCGGCAACCCTTTGCCAAGTCCATACAGACTGAGCCACCCCATGACTATGAGAAAAACCAGGACAAGCCTCAGACTTCAGAGTGCATGTAAACTGTCAGGAGAGTGTGCCCTGTACTTTACTTACCAGGTTCTTTGATCCTCTCCCCAGGTACACACTGTGTATGTGTTTGTGCCGCACTGCATCCTGTAGCATCAAAATGTTTGCAGAAATACCCATCTATAACTTCACAGACTGTGTCAGTTGTGTCTGAACAGACGTGCAGGGCAAAGAGACCGTGGCCTAAAGAAACAGACAGAAAGAAACAGTAAATGCATGAAAACCTCGCTAATGAAAAAGAAAATAGGATTATGTGCTAATATAAATACATACAACCAACACATCTTAAATACTCAGAGAATTGTTGGTGGAATATGATAGACGTCTTGGTTACTGTCAGTTTTCAGTTCAGTCATTTATCACTAAGAGACAGTTTATGAAAATACAGTGTAATGACGCATTTAATGGACTAATAAAATATTATTTAAATGAAGTCTTAATTAATTATTATGGGTATATATTAAATATAACTTTTAATTTAACACTGTCGAACTCTCTTCACCCTTGCATAACCAATGTAGCAGCTGCTTGTTGACTACATCTAACTTACACCCCCCCCCCCCCCCCCCTTTCTCCCCTCTCCACATGTGAAGAGACCTGAAGCAGACCTGACCTGATTGATGTTATGCATTTCCCTCATTTGCTCAGCATAGAGATAAGCATATGCTTACATAAATGTTTATTTGCACATATGTTTAGGTTTGGAACACAGTAGGCATCAGTTCTGTTGTGTGATAGTTGCATTCATTATCCGTTCACGCATTATAGACATACCTGAGTCACAGGAGGTGCACGTGAAACATTTACCCATTCCGTTGGGCTGGTTCATAAAAGTCCCGTTCTTACAGTGGCTGCAGCGAGTGCCTGACCGTGATGTGCAGTCTCTCTGAACAATGGTTCCTGTTCAACAACCAAACACTGTCAGCATCTCAACATCAAGACATGAAGGCAAATTACAAAATGAAGATTAGAGTCGGTAACAATATGTGCATCCCGTTCAGGTCTTTGATGGAGCACTTCAGGGAGCAGAGCCAACTTCAGCTTCGTACATCCCAGTTAGATTCATCAGTTAAAAAGCTCTCACTGACCGGATGCTTGAATACTTTCATAGACAGAGATGTAAGTACCTTCGCTGCACATCGGACAACATTGCCCATTTGTTGTAGGATATTCTTTAGGACGACAGCAGAGCCCCGGTGCCAAGAAGGCTGCACACCCTGTTGAGAGACACAGTTCAGTGTTAAGTGGTAGTCTGCGCTGTACATTCACATACTAGTGATGTGCCAGTTAAGACTTCGCAATGTATCCTTTACTTTGAATGTATCCCTTCATACAGTCTCTGGTTGATACATGTTAATGCATTTAATCGTTCGACTTTTGATACTTTTCACGCTTTTAATTTGTATAATACACCAAACAGTTTTATAGTACGCATCGAATACTTTTTTGGAATATTTCTTGAAAACTATATTCTACATTTTACAGTGTATTGCAACCAACATCCTTTCATACACCAAGGGTTCCGTGCAGGCTGAACTACATCAATGTTTTGTAGAAAGATGCCTTGAATAATCCTGGTGAATTTCCCTTGTGAAAAATATTAATATCTGTCCAAGTATGCAATATGGGGTTTCCAAAACCACTTCACGTAGTAATGCCAATCTGCTTGTTATACTACAAGACTTCAAAGTGAAGACATATTTTGGGTAATTTTTTATTGTGTCAACTCTACCAAAATCACGTCACACATTAATTGTCTCACGTAGGTCAAGCGACAACACTTATTTGTTTAAAATCAATTATTTTAAGGATCCTAATGTTCCTGGTAAAAAGTATATTGTCACCAAGATCAGCGTTTCAACGGAGCCCCGCGCCCCCCCTGAAATACAAGGTGTTTTTTTTTTATTTGATATATATATATATATATATATGGCACCAAATCGCAACTGAAGTAATGCATCTACGGTCACTTTTCCCATTGAACATGTGTTAAATAGACTAAATGTCATGTATCCAATTGATGTGCATGGTTCAGTGTCTGACTTGTTTATTCTCTGCAGATTTGACTCGGATAATGACTGACTTTCATTTTCAGATGTGAGTTTAGTGTGTTTGACCCTAAGTAACACTGATGCATTAATCAGTCAAATAATTCATAAATATATTTCCCGTAAAGTATTTGTGTATAAGCAGCAGGGACCCATTCATGTGCAATGTGATGTTATTAGCAAACTTTCTTTATAACTACCATGATGCCACCAGCATTAACTCCTCCCTCAGACCTGGATCAGTTCCCCCCCCTCTCTCAAACTGGCTGCTGTCACACCCATTCTCAAAAGACCCGGACTCACACCTGACATCATGTCCAACTTCCGGCCCATCTCAAATCTCCCCTTTCTGTCAAAAAGACTTGAACGTGTCATTGCCTCACAACTAAAATCCCACCTCGGCTCCAATGACCTCTTTGAGGCATTTCAATCCGGTTTCCGGTCAAAACACAGCACCGAAACAGCTCTTCTGAAAATCACGAACGACCTCCTTCTCTCCTCTCACTCGGGCAACCTGAGCATCCTCATCGACCTCACCGCAGCACTCGACACCATCAACCACGCCATCCTGCTGTCCCTCCTCGAATCATCCCTCAACATCACCGACACTGCACTGCAGTCACATTGTATCTGGATAAGTACGGCAAAGTGCAGAATACCGTTTTGATAAGGGATAAATGTGTGTGGTATTTAATATTAAAAATGACCGCTGGTTGATAGCCACAGAACTCGGATCACAGTTTACCACAGCTCTCCACGCTGCGTTGGAGATCGGTGTAAACAACTCAGACAGACTCATGTTTCACTAACAGACTGTATGAAAGTATAAACGGGTCTCAATCAACTCGACATCATATTAATAACGATATATGATACAAATATAAGACTGACAACAAGAACAAGCCACATAAATCGTATCACAATGTATCCTGGGCGGAGCTCTCCACAGCTGAAGACTTCTCAATGCTGCTTTCAAACTGCGAGTAAACAACGTGTGCTTCACTTGGAGGCTGTCTGAAGGTATAGACGGGTCTCAGGTGGACTTTGTATCACATTAAGAATTATATTCAGTAATAATTCTGATAATGAAAATAACTGGTTTAAATGATTTATTCAAGCTTGCAATGTTTTGAACAGACATCCCCAGTCACCTGTGTCTTTTTGTAGTCCTCGCTGTACGCGTCCGGATATCGGCATCGCAACCACACACTGGGACTTAATGTGCATCGAAGTGTTCCTTTGGAGCCAAATACCAAAAGAAGAATGTAAACGACAGAAGAAGCGGTCGAAATGTGTATTAACTGGTTATTCGACAGAAGAAGCGGGCGAAATATGTATTTCCTGGTTATTCGACAGAAGAAGCGATCGAAATGTGTATTTCCTGGTTATTCGAAAAAGGTCACGCCATGTCACAAATAATAGAATGACGCCAGTTGTCTCATGGCTCAAGTATACTGTAAAAAAGGCACCATAATGTAGTAGTGCGACGTCGTGTATCAGATGTTTTGATAAAACACTGTCTACATTGCTCTGTTTGGAAAGTAACGTTGTTAGTATTTTTAACGTTTTCTAACACAGTTAACTTTGCCAAGGTACGTCATGAACCCTGTAAGATACTCACCGAGGACAACAAACACTGCGAGCATCGTAACTCATGACTATCTATCTCATATAGATATTACGTTTTACAAACAAAAGCAAAAAATACAAATGTAAGACGTTGCGTACTAGTCCTTGTCACATGGATATGGCTAGAAAGGATCTCGCGAGAGTTTGCAAGTCAACGTGGCTGAATGTTGACTTGCCTGTGAATAAAAATAAACCATAGTGTTGGTGATCTACAGTGTTGTCATTCTTTTTTGAACAGCAAGACCGCTAACACCCTATTTCAACAATCACACTCCCTGTAATTGACATAATTAATAGATAGTTTAGCTTCTCACCATCATTTGCTGTGGCCCACTGATGTTAACGATCGTAACTGAAAGGCTGCCTGCCAAACGTAAACATTCCATGGGAGCCTGCCTGCCTTGCCATCTCCAGAATGCTTTCGGGCTGTGAGTAAACAACTTGTGTTTCACATAGAGGCGGTCTGAAGGTATGGACAGCTATCAAAGCTACTATACATCACATTAAGAACGATGTACAACTGAAACTCTTACACAAATATATTGTTAAAATGATTTATTAAAGTTCGCAATGTTTTGCACAGGCATCTCCACAGTCACCTACTTTGTCATGTTCTAGTCGTCACTGTAAGCTTCACGATATCAGCTTCTCACTCACAACCTCACATACGCGTACTGAACGTGCATCAAAGTCGTCCTATTCAGTCAGACATACCAAAAGATGAATTTGAACAACACGCGAAGCGATCGAGATGTTTCTTTCCCAGTGAGTCAACAATGGGTCCTCAAGGTACACGCCCCAATACATCTGTCGAAAATAATAGAATATCACCAGTTGTTCGGGCCACAATTTGTTCGGTAACACCCTCACTTGCGTCGTTTCCCTGCGTCTAGGCTATGGAGCTAATTTCCTGCCATAACTCCACAAACAAATGCCTCATGATTCACTAACAAACACAATGTGGTTTGCAAATACAAAATACCATCTACAAACTAATGCATTTAGTTTTGCAAAGAAAAAACATATCTATCAAATAAACACATACCATTTTTCTAATAAATCATGTTTCAGAGACAAATTCAGCTTAGGTTTTACAACTACAAAACTTGTTTTTACAAGTACAACACTTTTTCTTCTCACGGCGGAATATTAGAGAGGGGTCTGCCTGCAGACCTCCACTCTCAGGACAGTTCCGGTGCAGACCTCCACTCTCAGGACACCTCCACTGTCAGTACAGGAAGTGCACGCTAAGAATTCCAAAATAAAATCACCACTATCAGTACAGTGCCACTTTCCAAACAGGAATGCACGCAAATACAAATAAAATCGGATCGTGACACTTATTATATACATATGTATATATATATATATATATATATATATATATATAGACACCTTGTATTGTAGTTACTATCAGTAAAGCCGCAGCGCCACTTTCCGAACAGGAAATGCACGCAAATACAAAATAAGATCGTACTGACACTTATTATATACATAAAGTATATAGATATAAAAATAGGGACACCTGGTATTGTTTACTCTCAGTACAGCACCACTTTCCGAACAGGAAATGCACGCTAATACAACATAAAATAGTACTGACACTTATTATCTATATAGATATATCTATATAGATATATTTATTTATATATATAAATACGACATCTTGTATTTTAGTTACACCCGCTAGACAACAGTGGAAGGTTCGAGAAACAACCGTGTTGGCCGGGTGCACCCGTGGGACCCCTGGACGGCGCGTCTTGGTCACGCTTCATATCGGCCGGCGCGGAGGCCCTCCGACAGTGGGTCGTGTTTGCCATTCGATCAATGAGAGGAGAGGAGAAAAATGCAACAAAAATTGTCAAAATCCGTTAATACATGGATGAGTGTGGGGGGGGGGGGCTGGACACAGGCCGTGGGGGGACACCCAAGGCCGTGCAATGTCCCCGGTAGAAACCGGGTGAAATAGCCAAAAAAATAATAAAACCGGGGAAAAGTGGAAAAAAGTGTCCGAAAATAGGCACTCGTGAGGAGGGCAGAGTCCCCTGTCAACTCCCGTTACATTCCTCCATGGTGTCATTTGAGCGAAACACTTTTACGAGAACCAGGCTGGGGGGGTCAAAAGGGCTTGACCAAGGTCGACCCAAAGTGCACGGTGGTCTGACTCATCACCTCCGTGATGAGTCTCCATCGTGATTTGAAAACTTCCATCAAACGAGTCCTTCGGTGGGCGGGAAAAAAACGCATCAGAATCGTCACTTCCTGTACTGACAGTGGAGGTCATAGATATATATAATGTTTGAGGTGCAATAAACGATACAGCAGCTTTTTGGCATGTTAAAACTATTATTTTCTGCCGCTCATGAGAGTAACAGCTGGCGAAATTACAGCCTCGCCTACTGATTTTAATTGAACCATATATCGAGCCCGATTCTCGATTTCAAAGGTGTGCTCTAAAATGATATTTATAAATGACTATTATCATTATTATAAGCAAGACAATAAATGGCAAAGATATGTAGAAAATAAACGTATTTCAGATACGTTCATAACAAACGTAACGTGGAAGAAAATATGTTTCTAGAAGATATGTAGAAAATAAACGTGTTTGAGATACGTTCATAACGATAGTTACGGCTGTAACTACGGTTCTATGAGTCCCGGATGACCGCCAGAGGCGGTGCTTTAGCACTGGATATGTCCGTCGCGCGCATGCGCAGCTCGAGTACCAATAACAACAAAGTCACCTGTGACCCACGTGACACCGGCTATATCCGCCGGTATTGTCAGAGGATCTGTTCCCCGAATCTTCTCGCGAGCACACAAGAATTCTGAGTGACAGGGAACTCTGGCGGTCATCCGGGACTCATAGAACCGTAGTTACAGCCGTAACTATCGTTCTATTTCGTCCCTACTGACCGCCAGAGGCGGTGCTTTAGCACTGGATGACCTATACCAACAATGTCATGAAGAATCCAAGCCCTTGCTCACCCCTGGAAGCAGCGGAGCTCGGCAAAAGAACCACGCCCAAAGAATGGGGAGTGGCGACATTGACCTGATGACAACTGGAGAATGTGCCAGAAGACGCCCACGACGCCGCGGCGCAGATGGTCTCCAGGGGCACCCCTCTCAGGGCAGCCCAATATGTTGAGATGCTCCTTGTAGAGTGGCATCTCAGCCTGGTGGCAGGGGGCGGCCACTGGCCCCGTAAGCCTGTGAGATGGTATCGACAACCCAGTGGGGAAGCCACTGGTTAGAGGGCCTAACCTCCTTTAGTGCCGCCAGGGCAAACTCAAGAGTTGCTCCTCCTGCCGTATACAGGCAGTAGCCTTGATATACGCCCTTTGGGCACCCCCCGGGCACAGCAACTTCGATGTGCCGTACTCCTGAATGTCAAAGCGTGCCAGCTGGGCAGGCTGATTGAAGTGAGTTTGTGGAAGGACCCCGGGCGGGAATGCCACATTTGCCCAAAGGGCAACGCATGAGAGTCCCACCTCGGGCATGTATTGTTTATGGAGAGGACATGCAACTCCCCGGCTCGCTTCCCTGAGGCTATGGCAAGCAGAAATGCTGCCTTTGTGGGCAGCCACCTAAGCCCCACCTGGGCCAGGGGCTCGAAGGGAGGAGGTGATAGGGCATCCGGCAGCAAGGGCAGGTCCCAAGCCGGAGCCCTCGGGGTGCAAGGGGGACGCTGCCGTAAAGCCCCTCTCATAAAGAAGGACACCGACCTGTGGCACCCCGCTGTGGCGCCGTCGACCCGAACATGTTGGGCAGAATCGCAGCCACATAAATTCAGAGTGGAGTGAGAACGTCCACTATCTAGAAGGGACTGTTGTCTAAGCAACAATGTACATGCTGTCCCCAAGGAACACGCACATTCTTGCCCCCCAGTTGGGGTAGAAAGTGCGTGAGTGCAAGCTGCACGGCCCGAAGCTCTAGCACGTTGACCCGGCGCGCACTCTGCTGGGCAGACCACTGACCCTGAACGGTCCTGCCCTGCCGCACTGCACCCCACCCTGAGACATGCACGTATGGTGATGGTCTCCTGGCGGGATGGGATGGCGCCCATGGGCACGCCTACCAGAGATAGGCCTTGCCCCTCCAGCGTGACGGAGAGTGGAGCAATGCTGCGACACCCTGACTTCACTGTGCCTGTGCCACTTGGCGTCCAAGTGAAGGCTGTTCAGCAGGCCTAAGGGCCCAGCGGCCGAGGCAGCTGCCAGTCTGCCCAAGGGCCGGAGGAACTGAATATAAGGCACCCTCTTGCCCGGCCCACGTGGAAGTAGGCATCCCTCGGTTGGGAACCACTCCACCTGTGCGTATGCAGTAGTCAGCATATAGAATGGCAGCACCTTCAGGAATCTGTTGATTCCTCTGAGGTCCAAGATCGGGCGAAATCCGCCGACTTTCTTGCTCACGAGAAAGTATGCCGAGTAGAACCCCCTGGCTAAGCAGAGGGTCTTACTGGGTTGATTGCGTCCTAGGACGGACAACTCTTGGCCCAGAGGTAGGGCCCCTGCCGGATCGCTGACGACTGTCAATTAGACCCAGCCGAAGGCTAGGGGCCGGAGCTGCGGTCCGTACCCCTGGGTTAAGGTGAAAACCACCCAAGGGACGGAAGTACAGACTGCCCAGAAACTGAGCTGCTGCTGGGAAAGCAGCCGCCGACCACCCCCGGGATTTGAGAGCCCAGCCCCCCGGACCCTGGAGCCTCTTGGGGGGGGTTCCGGTAAGGCTCTGGGGCACGAGGCCGCCTGGAAGGCGGGTGACATGGGGCACGAAAGTCATTGGGAGGCGGTTGAGTGGGCCGCTAAGACCTCTGCAGACCACCCCTGTAATCCAGCGGCTGAGTGCGGCTGCTAGAGCGGCCCCTGGGCCTGCTGGGAGTGGGCACAGGTCTGCGAGGACCCGAGTGCTGCTGCCTGGTCTGCCTAGCTTGGGCGGCACACTCCAGTGCCTCCAGGGCAGCTGATCTAAACAGCTCCCCTGGCTCGACTGGTACGCGACGGAGGACTCTCCGTCAACCGGAGGAGGTGCGTCAGCCGAAGGAGGGGTGCCAACCGAAGGAGGGGCGCTAGCAGCCCCTACACCGGGCCCAGGCTGAAGGGCCAAGAGGCGACTTCATCATGCCCCTATTGGCAGCTAGCCGATCCACTTTAGAGGACAGCCTATTTCTAGTCCTTCTATTGGGGGGGAGCACACAAAGCCATCGCTCCCTCAAGTCGCCGGGAACGGCCGAATTGATCTGGAGGAGTACGTGACAAGGAGAGGTGTCCGTTGGCTGCTGCCAGACGTTCCACCTCAGTGATTCGAGCCACTCTGAGCACCCGAGGCATGCAGCTACAGCTCATGCAGGCGTTTACCGTGAGAACCTCCCTCAGATGCTCGAATTTCGTCCCCACTGACCGCCAGAAGCGGCCGAGGCAGGAGGGGCAGCGGTCGTGGCCGTCCTCGGGCTCAAGAGAAACCCTACAGGCGCTACATGAATGAACCATTCTGTAGGTAGCCAGATGCAGCGTAGCCAGGAGCGGGTGCGGGAACACAGCCTTCACCAGCTACCTGCTTAATGGAAAGAGTAGAGCGTTGCTGCTACTCGCCGAACAGAAAGAGGGATGTAATTACACCCACGTTACGGCAGAGGGAGCGGGAGCGAGATCACTGCCTTCACCTAGCTGGATTAGTAAATAAGGCAGTTTACCAAGAGCGGGGGCGAAAACACTGCCTTCACTGGCTGAGCTAGAGGCGAGTGCCAGATGCAGCGTAACCGGGAGCGGGTGCGGGAACACAGCCTTCACCAGCTACCTGCTTAACGGAACCAGGCAGTTTAGCGTCTACCAGGAGCGGGGGCGAGAACACTGCCTTCACTGGTTAAATTAAGACGAATGCCAGATGCAGCGTAACCGGGAGCGGGTGCTGGAACTCAGCCTTCACCAGCTACCTGCTTAACAGAAAAAACAAGGCAGTTTGGCGTCTACCAGGAGCGGGGGCGAGAACACTGCCTTCACTGGTTAAATTAAGACGAACGCCAGATGCAGTGTAACCGGGAGCGAGTGCGGGAACACAGCCTTCACCGGCTACCTGCTGAACGGGAAGAGTAGAGCGGTGCTACTACTCGCCGAACAGAAAAAGGGATGTAGCTACATCCGCATTACCGGTAGAGGGAGCGGGAGCGAGAGCACTGCCTTCACCTAGCTGGTAACGATCAAGCGAGATCAAGTCAAATAACACACATGTTTAAGACCAGATAACTAGCTTCTAAAGAATAGAATAGCACAGAGCCGTAGTTACAGCAGTAACCATGGCCAGGGCTCACACGGCATCTAACCGTAGTTACAGTAGTAACTATGGTCAGTACTTACACGGCTTAGAACCGTAGTTACAGTAGTAACTCTGGCCAGTACTTGCATGGTTTAGAACCGTAGTTACAGTAGTAACTATGGCCAGTACTTACACGGCATAGAGCCGTAGTTACAGTAGTAACTCTGGCCAGTACTTGCATGGTTTAGCACTGTAGTTACAGTAGTAACTATGGCTAGTACTTACGGCTTAACCCCGTAGTTACAGTATTAACTATGGCCAGTACTTACACAGCTTGGAACCGTAGTTACAGTAGTAATTATGGCCAGTACTTACGGCTTAGAACCTTAGTTACAATAATAACTGTGGCCGGTGCCTAAAAGTGTCAGCCAACGGCTGCCCACTAGACAATATAATATTGGGAGGATGAAATCCTCCTTAATGGCCATACATGCAGAGCACACGGCACACACAGTGAAGATTGTTCTCTGCATATCGTCCTAGTGCTAGGAGTCTAGTACTAGGAGCAGTAAATACCACGATATAGCGCTACTGCAACCACACCATGCGTTTACCGGGAGCAGCAGCGAGAGCACTGCCCTCACCGGCTGAGTTAAATAATGAAGCTTAACCGTACATGCAAGGTGTTAGCCAAGCGGCTGCTGCTAACAATCAAGCAACCAAGTCAGAACACACTGTTAAGACCAGATAATTAGCTTCTAAGAAAGAGAACAGCCCGCATAGAACCGTGTCTGGTTACAGTAGTAACCGCACATGCCGAGCACACAGCACCCGCCGTGAAGATGTTCTCTGCAGATCATCCTAGTGCTAGGAGTCTAGTACTAGGAGCAGTAATACAACGAACTAGCGCTACTGCAATCAAACCCTATGCTACAGGGAGCGGGAGCACTGCCCTGAGTTAATAGTTAAGCTCAACAGCAAGGTGTTAGCCAAGCGGCTGCTGCTAACAACCAAGCGACCAAGTCAGAACACAAATGTTAAGACCAGATAATAGCTTCTAGGAAATAGAAAGTACTTACCTTACTTTCTGCATCTAAACGAAAAACGGGTTTAAAGTATGACACTCTTGGCTTTCCATACTAAATCGAATGAGGGACGCAGCCAAAGCTGGGACTCAAATGCTAATGATAGCTCGGGCACAACGCCACAAGCAGAACTTTCAGAAGAGCATAAGGGCAACTTTATGGGAGAGGAAGCGGGAACACTGTCGTCACCAGAAAGTCTAAGCCACAAACAATCAGACGGTAATCAGGACAACTTGGCTGGGAGCGGGTGTGGAAACACAGCCATCACTAGCAACAAGCTGACACAAACCTGTCTGTCGCGGCTCTGCACAGCCGGCGCAGCTCCTGGAGGACGCGTCTAACGACCCGTAGCCCCGACTGTCAGTCGCGAAGCTTCACGCGGCCAGCTGTTTGCAGAGAAATCCCTCCGATCAAACGCTCAAACCTGAACGCTGTAGGCTACGAAAACGTAGCCACGGTACCCTCGCGCAGCGAGAAGATGAAAAGGAACAGATCCTCTGACAATACCGGCGGATATAGCCGGTGTCACGTGGGTCACAGGTGACTTTGTTGTTATTGGTACTCGAGCTGCGCATGCGCGCGATGGACATATCCAGTGCTAAAGCACCGCCTCTGGCGGTCAGTAGGGACGAAATAGAACAAACGTAACGTGGGAGAAAATACGTTTCTTGCTAAACGTAATTGAGAATGCAGTTTAGTTCTGTGGGAACGTAATTTTTAGGAAACAGGGTTGGATTTTTTTGTATGAATTTATGTTTCATCCAATCACAGAGCTTGTTGACTAATCACGAGGTTTGTCGCAAAGCGGACAGGCGTCGTCACAACAATAGCTGGGGATTGTGGGTAGTGTAGTCTCTTTGGCGCTCCTCATTTCAGAGAAAACAAGTTGTTTCTCAGAATTACATTACATTACATTTCATTTAGCTGACGCTTTTATCCAAAGCGACTTACAATTAGCGATTACAGGGACATTCTCCCTGGAGTAACTAAGGGCTAAGTGCCTTACTCAAGGGTACACTTACTAGTGGTGGTGTTCCTGGCGGGAATTGAACTCACAACCTTCCGATCTTCAGCCCACCTCACTATCCATTAGACCACCACTAGTTGAAGGGGAAAAACACAAAATTTAAACACACAATTTAAACATATCAATGTTGTTTAATTAACAAAGGTAATCTGGTGTTTTTGAGTTGATGAGTAGAGATATCACTGTCAAATCAATCGACAGTAAGGAGAATACTTACTTCCGGGTGTACAATTCTCTGTTATCCAATGGGAATGGACGCTCACATTGCCTTTAACAGCCGCCGACATAAACGGATGCGGTGCTTCCATAAGCGTCAAATACCGCCGCCGATGGGAATACATTGCAATCAGTTGAAAGCTCTTTGCGTCCGTTTATGAAGCTGAAAGAGCCTTGGCGCGTCCCAACTGCACGCCACGGGACCCTGACCAAGCGTCGCTCCTGGACGTTTAGGGAGTGAGAGTGTGTTGCCAGAACACATTCTATGTTCAGTGTACGGCACCAATATTCATCAGTTATGTGGGGCTACCTAACCTTCTTAGGAAGTTATTCCTATTCCACTTCATTATTATTACTATTACTATTATCAAGAGCTTGTTACCCTTTTGAAAATAAATTGTCATTACATTGTATTCATGATGTTTAATGATTTCTAGAAGAAGCCCAAGTTTGAATTTTTTATTTGTGCATTGTTTATTTTATCATGATTGTTTGCTAATGTGGTAAACTCCTCGTCTTTCTTATTGTTTTTGAATGAGTAGACATGTTTCTGTTTCTGATGGAGTTCAGGTTGCGGGTGGAGGAGGCGGCTTGGACCACGGCCAGGTGGAGATCTTCTCCCTGAACCGTGCATCTCCTCGCCTGGTTAAGAGTGTCCCGCTGAGGTCCCCGGTCCTCTCCCTGGAGTACGTGAAGGAGCCGTGTCCCAGCCTAGAGGGCTGTGTGGGGCCCCCCCCTGCTGCCCCCACAGAGAACATCATCTGTGTGGGCCTGCAGGATAGCAGGTCACTTGGCTCAGAGCCCAGATACTTTCCTCTGGTCTGCTCAGGTTTCACAGACCTGGTATTAATATTATCTCCACAACATAATTGGCAGCCAAACGGGATTTATTCTATACTTATACTCAGTACAGGTCATCAATACAAATCCTCTCTCTGTGTGTTCTGGGGTCTCATTTATAAAGCCTTGCGTAGGATTCACGTGGGAAGATTGCTTACGTAGGACAAAGCAAATAAATACGCACAGACATCAGTGTTTCCCCTATATACACATAGTGGCGGCGCAGCGCCACTGCTGAAATATGCACACCGATGCTAGGGGGCGTCAGCCAGGTACTAGGTATTTTTTTATTAAAATAATAATAAGTGGCGACCCTTTTTCATTTTTGATTGTTTGTTATGTGTATTTGTAGTATTTGTGTTACTGTATGTTCACGAAAGGTGTATTTTTTCTAAATGTTGAGACACAGGGCCGACAGGCGGTCGCCGAGAGCGCCAGATCTGGGGGGCGCTGCGCTGATAGCTCTGGGAGGGAAAAAACATTTTTGACCTTTGGCGCTCATCCAAATGTTCAACCTTGATGTACAGTAGCAGCATTCATAATTAAGTAAATGTAACACCCTTTTCACCCCGATTACACCTTTCATTTGCCCTGTACGATGGGTGCTGTAAGTGATGAAAGTGGGGGATGTTGGCTTATCAGGCGCCCGCAGCTCACAGCCGTTATATATAACGGATATAAGAAGTAGATGTTTCTACAACCACTGTGGAGGAGAGCTCTCCTGTCAGACTGAGAGGCTCAGTGAGGTAAAGGACTCTCTTACCTCATTCACACCAACGGTGTTTCAGGGCCGGTTCGGAGCTGGAGTTTGAAAAGCACTGGCTTTTCCTGTTCACACCGCAGCGGAGCAGCCTCTTAGCTCCGGAATCCGGTTCGTTTCAAGCACCAAAAAATTGTCCGGCTAGAGCAAAAGCACCGCATACGTCACGCTTACGTCGAGGCGGGGACAGGGGCGGGATCAACTCCTGAACAACAACAAAAAGCTGGCGTTTTATCCAGTTTGTACACAACAATGGAGAAACTTAACAAGCAGCAGTGGTCCACTGAAGAGACCAGCTACCTACTGGGAATCTGGTCCTCTGAAGAGGTACAGAGGAAGCTGGAGCACAATAGGCCATTGTTGTTGTTGTCGGTGTCAGCTGTGAGGGGTTTCCGCGCGGTTTGGCTTTATGAAGCCGGCACGCAAACGGTTACGTCATGACGCAAACGATGACGCAGCACCAGTCGGACTCTGGGCGACTCAAATGTTTTGACCACAAATTATGTAAACACATATTTCCAAGGCACTCCTTTATAATTTTTAGGATAAATAAAAACAGGTTTGAAATCATTCCAATGTATACTATAGGACAGTAATCCAAAAATATTGTTTAAAGTTGGAGAGATACACAAATATGCATAAATAAATAAATAAATAAATGTTAACTAGGTCAAATAAGATATGAAGGAACAACAAAAATAAAATAAGCTACATTTATTTGTTATTGGCTATGGTAGGTTATTGGTTATGTTCATAGACTTATTTGATTATTAAAATGTAAACCGATCTTTTTCATATGGGTGTTTAGAGTTGTACCCCCTAGATCAGGTCTCTAGTAATTGTATGCTCAAAATGCACCATATTGAAGCATTTTACTTTAAAATGTTCAAACAAATCTTCCCGGGGGGGGCATACCCCCAGACCCCCCTAGAGGATGTGACGACCACCCCCCAATTCAAACATGTTCATACAATAATGAATACATTTGAAGCCATTTTGACATTGCAGCATCTGATATTTAAGAAGTGTGTTACATTTGAAATGGCAGAAAGTCTTGTTGCAATTTCCAGATATTAAAAGAGGTCCCTTGAGTTTCTCTGGTAATTATCAATAGTAGCAGTTAAGTGAATACTGTTCAAACAATACTTGTGTTTGTGTTTTATATTGATTTCTCTGTTTTATCCTTACATAAAGGTGAGGACTAAAATGGCTCTAAACAAGGGCTGTTTAGAGTAAACAGGGTTTTATTGCCCTCTGGGGGAGGTGTATGTATGCAGGACATGGTGCTAGGTGGGGGAAGAGTATATTCTGCTTAAGATCTCTAGCATGTCATGTTTCAGGGAAGTCTACATATCTTGAATAGTATATGTGTGGGTTTAATTACTTTATATTCTGTGTAACCAGAAGTTGGAGATATGAGAGGTGAAATATTTGTGTTATCTTTGGAAGCAAAGAAATATCCTTTAAGACACATCTGAGGTCTCTGGAATGTGGGGGGGGCGGGGTGTGTGTGTGGAGGTTGAGTAAACTCCACCCCTTCCTGTATCTGTTGGTATGAAAGCCTATTCAGCTTTTTGTTCTGTCTCTCTCTTCTCGCGCCGCCCGGACCGGAAGGTCGTGGCAGCCCGTGAACAAGGGCCAGGAGTAGGCATACTCCTGACATTACGCATATGATATGATATGGCTTTGTATGGTAATGTATTGATTGTATTGCATTGTTATATTACCATTAAAGTAGATTATTGTTTAAACGGTTAATTGTATGCTCTGGATTCCTTCCTGTATGATAACCAGCTTGTTAGGGACGCGCGGAGATTTGAAAAGCGGACTAGTAATCCCTTTAAATCTCTATCAAATGGTGACCCGACGTGCCTGGTAAACAGAGCTGTGGAAGAATCCGGACGACCGGAATGGGTCGGGAACAAACGCTTTTAAACATCTCAGACAATCAGCAGGGCCCTGCAACTACAAATAAGGTAAACATTTAGGATTGTCTGTAGGCGTTTCACAGTGTTTTTGAAGTTTAAATGGAATATACAATGCATATTTGACTATGTTAGGAAAGTTATATACAACACGTGAACGTTGATCGCAAGGTAGACAGAAAGTCCGGCGTAACGTAAATAGAGCAGTTTGGCGTGGACCTCAGGTATACTTATTCCTGAGTGGTGTGGAAACGGTGCAGTTTGTGGGTTGCGAGGTTATATTCCTGCACGACAAAACCTGGAAACTCGATATTTTAGATCGGGTCGCCGTTTAAAACTGGGGTTAAATAGCAGACCAAGGCTAAAAGCTAAATGCCAGCGGTCTGTTATATGTTGAATCGGGGGAAAGAGAACGCGGACCTCACCGAAATTGTGACGGGACCGGCTCTCGTTTCCCTTTGTCTGTAAACTTAATTTGAAAAGCTAACGTGTGATAAAGGGCTCGCTAAGATGCCCCATGGAATGGTCACATTCTTTATGGGTGTCAAAGCGAGGTCTTGTTTGTTTGTTGAAATAAACATCACATTATCAAGCTGGACAAACTGTACGGGGAATAAATCTGTGTGATTTTTACCTAAAATACCTGTGTGAGCGATTGTCTGTGGAACTCAGACAATGCACTCAGAAGAGTGAAGCTCATTTGTGCTCTGCTGCTGCCATCTAGTGGCTGAAAGGGGGGGGGAGCACGTTAATAGTAAAAACGACAATAGCCCAGTATATTAATACAAGTGAACACATATTAATTAAGTCAGATAAATAAAAGCGAAGTGAATATGGAACATCAGAATGGTTAAGACAATTCTGAAATTCCAGGGAGTTACCGGGAGCAATGGGAACAGATTAAGAGATTGATTTTAAGTGGAATCAAACAGGGGGCTAAAGAAAAGGCTTGTACATTTAAATAAATAAGTAACATTGCATTGTGAATTTCCTACTATTCGTCATTAACTGATCATTTTACTCAAATATATTTCAGAGGAACTTAATTTCATACAGTAACGTTGAGGGAAAGTAGAAAGTAGTTTGCTGAGTATATGTAGTACATGCAGGTTAAAGTTTGATTCAAATTGAATATAATAGTGGATTATTCCACCTACATTACACATAGAAAGATGAGAATTTGTTAAACATTAGATAACGAACTCACTGTAAGAAATATATATTGTAATGTTATTTAGGAGTTTTATTGATCTGTTTCTTGATTGTTCTGTCTGTTGGTTGTCATTGTTGATTAGTAAAGACCTTGTTTTATGTTGGTAAATGTTTTGGTATACCAATAGTTTGTTGTTAGTTGTTGAAAGAAGCCCCCCTTCTCTTGAAAAGGCTGAGAGCTCCAGCCGGAGCCAGTATTTGTACTTTCGGATTCTGTAGAAGAGTAGACCCTTTGTTTCAATCAGAAAAAGAGCAAGCTATTCATCACAATTGTATTTTTAGGTTATGAATAAAACAAAAAGTAGTAGCCTAAGTGATAAGCAGAAGGGTTTTTGAACGCTTGTCAGTCAGAAGGAATCTATTAATGTTTATATGACAGGGGTGCTTATGCCCGCTTCGGTTTTCAATGTGCGCCATCACGTTAAAACAGAGGATTGGTGGCATTTTCAGTTCATTGCTTGCTTCCACACGCCTTTCCCCCTCCTTGTCTCTTTCATGACTTTCGTTAATGCATTAGAACGATTGTTATCGTAACTTGCCGTGTTTCTAGAAGTCGAACTCACTGTTCACATTACGGTGTATATTTCTGGAACGGCCTTTCAAAATAAAAGCCAAAGGCCGCTGTTCGCCAGAGATGCCTTCACAATAAAACAGTAATTAGCTTAACAATATATTTAACTTATATTACGTCCTTAAATATTGATTTTAGTTCATTACAGTTTTCAAATACGGCGCGGATTGAATACAGTTATTTGTGTATTCTGTAACCTCACCATGTTTTTAACACAACTTAGATAAACAATTTGAAAATGAATAGAATTAACCAAGTAGATAAAAGATTAGTATAGTGGTTGAGGAGGGTGTCTTTGTTTTGCCTATTAAAGGAATGGTCCACTCATTAGATAATTAATCAAAACTTCAGTATTTAGTGAAACATTATGTTTAAACCATACCCTGAAGAAATCAGCGATATTCCCCGGTAAATAATGATTTTATAGCTCTTTTTTATCAAAACCTGTATATTCCGTCTGGCCGCCGCCATTTTTGCCATTTTCAGTAGTCACGTGATGGTCGTGACGTCATCCATGCATTCACTTTGTTAACACACGGAAACATGGCGGGGTATTTGAGTTCGGAACGTCAGCAGAGGAAGAAGTTTTGACCAATGTGAAGAGATTGGATGGGGGAATTCAGCCATACATATCAGTATGACAATACGACACCCTCTGTCCTTAGACCCTCACATCGTACAAGGAAAAACTTCCGAAGAAAACCCACAGTTTAAAGGGAACATGGGAGAAACCTCAGGGAGAGCAACAGAGGAGGGATCCCTCTCCCAGGACGGACAGACGTGCAATAGATGCCGTGTGTAAATTGAAAAGATAATACATTTGCAACATAGGTAGTCCAAATGTTTGGAAATGCATGTGTGTATAATAGGAAGATGATATAAGATACTATATGTATGCATGTAGTACCACCCTTGCTAGCGATTCCCTCTCTAGTTTAGCATACTCAGCTTCGTTGTCCCTGGCCATAGAATCACGATTTTATGGGGCCGGAAAAAAATGGGGGGAAATACACACTAGCCGGTACTACGCTATATGGAAAGGCCACCAAAAACTGTCCTGGCCTGGACGCTAAAGGACGTTAAAACGGGGCTAGCCGCTGCAATGGAAATGCGCTATAACATACCTTATTCTTACTCCGAGCACTACTTCTGCTCCTCCGTCGCTTCACACTTGCAGAGGGCGATTTCTCAACTGGCCGAACTGGTGTCCTGGTCGGTGATGACACCAGAAAGACCGATGGTACTGCATCTCCATTAAGTAATGGTTGTTCCATAAATCCCATGTTATGTTTTATCATACTCTCAGAGTAGTCGTCCGGAAATTTGAAATGTTCGCTGCATACATGAGCCTGTGAATCTTTCGGTTCGGGCCGGCCACATTTCGCTAGCCACTGCCTCCGAATGTACTTCTTACGCTTACCTTTTGGCAACAGATGGAACCGAGCATTCCGTGGATTGTTCCTATCAGAATTGTAGCAATATTTCGCGATACAGTGAGGCATATTTGAAGAGAGAAACTACAGTAAATCACATGGAGATCAACGTGTCTTCGAAAACCAAACGCATGGTTTACGTCACGTCCGGAAAATGGCGGCGCCCACAGTGTTGATGTTATTTCGGTATATAATCAGTTTAAAATCACTGATAATGTCATCGGATTAAAAAAAAAAAAAAAAAGACTGGCAAAGACTGGTCTGTTTTATCGGATGATAATTATTTAAAAATGAGTGTCATGAGCATACCATTCCTTTAACTTAGAACTGAAGTAATAAAGAATAGGCAGACTACTATCATTAGTTTGTTTTAACATTCACATGTTTCAGCATTTCTGACCTCAGCCGTTTTATTTTGTAACCCGTTGGGAGAGAGATTTAAATTGAGTTTTTCTCAGTAGCTGAATGTGATTACAGCAGCATTGGATAGTTCTGCACCACCTTTTGGGTTCTCTGAATCAGTGTGTTGGTGAAAAGTTGCTCACTGCGAACAGAAGAAGTGTGCAAAGAACGCATCTCTGAGGAGATATTGACATTATGCTTGTGCCTCGTTGTCAAGGCAACAGTGGTGTGAAGAGGTACTGCGGTTTTGGGGGATTTCTGCCGGACAGAGGACAACGTGTGTCTGCCAAGTGATTCCTTCCCTCATCTCAAAGCCAGGGAGAGTTTCCTTGGAGCCCACTGACCAGGGCCAGTCCTAGCTTTTTTGGGGACCCTGCCACTGACTACAGCTGCATCACTGACTGTGCTCATTATGACAAGATCTTGAGACATGCTTGTCTCAGATTGTTCTGGAGGAATGATGCAATGATTTTACAGCATAATTGTGCAAGAGTTTCCCAGTTGGTGGTGTAGAAACCTTAATGCTTAGTGTTTAGATAAGAGGCTGCTTGTTTATATGATGGTCTGGAATGCTGAAAAGATTAAAGTTTAATATTCTTGGTTAGCAAACAAGACATCTGATTATTATGTCATACATAATAATCTTGTTATAGAAACTAGCTATGGGTAAAACGTGTGGTTGTTATACCATTGTTATCATGAACAAAAGATAAATAAGGAAATAGTATCTGCATAAAGATGAATGGATTTCATATCCTAGAGGGGATTAGTTATTGTGAATACTTCACAAGGTATCTACTAATGTATTGTAAAGAACTTGAATTGACTTGATAAATAAGTGAAGATAAGAAAATGTATTGACCATAAATTAGTCAATTGGTAAATAAAAAATAGCGGTAAAGAGGAAAACTATTAAAGTGAAGTGAAAAATCATTCTAAAACACACTGATAGAAAAGGGGGGGGGGCATGAAGGAAGTATGCACTAGACTTTTTATTCTTGTGTGAATTTGGTAGTGTTTTAATTTGTTACAGTATTGATCAGTTCAAAGGGAGAGTTTTAGTAACAGCTCTATAAGATCAGACAAATATTTATGTATATAGGTCATGTTGAAGGGAAAGCTGGTTTTAAACAAAATATAGTATTTCAATTTGAGGTACTGGTTCCACCATTGTGGCATAGTTATTTCCATAGGAGGGCTTTCGGATGGGCATACGAAATGACTTCTGTTTTTAAATCCTTGATGAAATAGGGAGTAATTGTTGCATGTTCTGACACCCAGGGTTCCACGCACTGTTAAAGAGGGTAACATTGTTCTTTAAGTGCACCAGAATTGAAGATAAATTAATAGAATGAGTTATGGAATACATAGCAGAGCTTTACAGATCCTAGTAATGTTTTGACACAAGATAATAGTGATGTACACACGTTTCTGAAATAGATCTATTAGTCATTTTAATACTAATTAGGTGTAAATGAATTGCAGTAGTAGTAGTAGTAGTACTCTAAGGAAGTGAACATTTTTTGGCTAGACACTTTTCAGGGAATGTGGGAAACAGCAATGAGGGGTTGGAGATATCTTGAACATTATAGTTGTAATTGTGAATTAATAAATGATGGCGCTCCATATATACAGATTTTTATAGACGGAGGATGCTGGCCTGTGCTGGAACATCTCTGCAGAGCACGACACATGGCCAAAAAGACTGAGACCAACTGACCTTTGACCCTGACCGACAGGGTAACTTGGGAAGGCACTGTCAATGACTGACTCTGAGGTGTACCTGACCAAACCTGACTTTACAACATGACAGTGTGAGTGAGTGTATGTCTGCATCTGATCAGTGCAACTGCATGATTTAAAACAATGACTAATCAAGCATGTTTTTGGACTAACACATTATTTTTGTGTGATAATAATGTATGAAATGAGAGTTTTCCTAAAGATTCCACAAAAGGGGAAACCGCACAGGTGACCCGTTTATAATCTGCTTGATGATATTTCACTCCCACAGGAGGTGGCAGTTTGCAGAATGTGAAACTCAAACTATGACATTTGAGGATTCTGTTTCCTTTAGGACTGAAAGAGGGAGAGAAACACATCATTTCACTGAAGTGTTTACTGTGGAAATAATGGATGTACATTTGGGAAAAATGTTTGGTATTGTCTTATAATCCATTATGACCTGAAGGTTTTCTTCCCATACAGGATTCTATTTACACATGAGTTAATGTGTAAAAAAGGGGGAGTGTAAACTTCACAATGTACATTTTACATTTAGGGACTGAAAGGAACCTGCTGCCCCAACTCGATTGTTCAATCTGACCATTGATTGACAGTTTTAGAATTGACCTGCTCCATATCTGGGGATAAGATGCTGTTTGATGAATGTTGACATGTCTCTAATATTGATTGAGTTATAGCAGGTAACACAGATAAAGAATCAGTGGCCAAGGGGCTACCAGAGAGATGTAAGTCCAGAATGGAATACTGAAGAAGTTGACCTGTGAGTAATGTTTCAACTAATGTTTCAACAGGTATTAAAGTAACTGAGGTTTGAAATGTAGAAAGAACATATTTACAGTTAAGCTAAAACATAGTAATGTAATGAGACACAATGTAATTTAAACAACATCATGTAACTAGTCTGGTAAAGAAGTAAGAGCCATACACTTTATTGTTTAGGTCATTATGGGGATATACATTTCATCTACATTTATAATAGAAAGACATTTGATGACAGTTTGTTGGAATTCTGTATTCATTTTTTCAACGGGATAATATCTAAGCACTGACGGATAGAAGCAGTATCACCAGGAAGCCATTCACTTTGTTAGTATCGTGATTTTGGTAGTTTTTGAATCCATAACATTAGTGTGATTTTTAATGGGATCTCAAGGATTTCATTTAAAAATAAACACAGATGCTTGTCAGAAATTCAGAGCTATTGAAATATGTTATTTAGTTTACCTAAAGATGTTGGGGTTCTTATTTAGTTGGCACAGTCCAAGTATTAAGATTCTGAAGCTGCACAATTAATTTGGAAAACCTGTTCACAGACGTCTGTTGTTTTAAGACACCCCACCAACAGGCTCCAAGTTGCCTACGCAGTGGTGGGTCAAACGGCTGAGGGCCCCAGAGCCCGGAGCGTAGGCTTGAGGGATTTTGTATCAGATTTCTCCACACAGGTTGTTGACGCCAAAAGGGGGACCCGAGACGCAGGAGGCTGAAGGTCATCGGGACAAGGTGGATCAACCCCAGGTGCTCCGGCCCCGACCGAGTGACCCAGCGGATCTCTCAGGCCGTCCGCATAGGAGGAAAGGGGGACAGCTCGTACCACGGGAGCCAGTGTGCGGCGGGGAAACCACCTGCTAGGACCAGGGGACGACATCAAGACGGATCTGGGTCTCGTCATGGAGGTCGACACGGATGCTGTCATCAGCGGACTGGAGGAGAAGGACCTCGAGGACATCCATGCAGCAGACGACTTGGAAGCGGCTGGCAGTGGGCTGGGGGACTTGTCGAGGCAGCAGAGGAGTCTACTTCTCTCTGATCAGTTCCACCCGTGAAGGGAAAGACACATCTCCCCCTCCCTATCAGCTGTCGTTGTGGGCTATTCCTTCGGGGGGGGGGGCGGGCAGGCGGGCTGATGATTCACCACCAGGAGACTGCTTCTTAGCACTCAGCTGCCCCTTCATGGTTCCTTCACTGCCATGGGAAGTGATGTTCTGTTCCTTCACGATTTCAAATACTTTGGATCTCAGTTTCTGATGGATTTATACGATATTGGAGAGGAATGACAATAGTTATGTTTCAAGTGCCTAGTGTAAGTTGCACTCTTTTAAAAGAGTGCAAAAGGGGGATTGCAGCATTTGATATTTAAGAAGTGTGTTACATTTGAAATGGCAGAAAGTCTTGTTGCAATTTCAAGATATTAAAAGAGGTCCCTTAAGTTTCTCTGGTAATTATCAATAGTAGCAGTTAAGTGAATACTGTTCAAACAATACTTATGTTTGTGTTTTATATTGATTTCTCTGTTTTATCCTTACATAAAGGTGAGGACTAAAATGGCTCTAAACAAGGGCTATTTAGAGTAAACAGGGTTTTATTGCCCTGTGGGGGAGGTGTATGTATGCAGGACATGGTGCTAGGTGGGGGAAGAGTATATTCTGCTTAAGATCTCTAGCATGTCATGTTTCAGGGAAGTCTACATATCTTGAATAGTATATGTGTGGGTTTAATTACTTTATATTCTGTGTAACCAGAAGTTGGAGATATGAGAGGTGAAATATTTGTGTTATCTTTGGAAGCAAAGAAATATCCTTTAAGACACATCTGAGGTCTCTGGAATGTGGGGGGGGGGGGGGTGTGTGTGGAGGTTGAGTAAACTCCACCCCTTCCTGTATCTGTTGGTATGAAAGCCTATTCAGCTTTTTGTTCCGTCTCTCTCTTCTCGCGCCGCCCGGACCGGAAGGTCGTGGCAGCCCGTGAACAAGGGCCAGGAGTGGGCATACTCCTGACATTACGCATATGATATGATATGGCTTTGTATGGTAATGTATTGATTGTATTGCATTGTTATATTACCATTAAAGTAGATTATTGTTTAAACGGTTAATTGTATGCTCTGGATTCCTTCCTGTATGATAACCAGCTTGTTAGGGACGCGCGGAGATTTGAAAAGCGGACTAGTAATCCCTTTAAATCTCTATCAACATATATTACCTTTGTCAATAAGTTTCAGTTTTTGTAGTGTATTTGCCTTTTGTAGAGATTTTTCATTTATTCTTTACATATAAAATCTCACCTAGGGCAGCAAATTGACTAGAACCGGCCCTGGTACTAGGCCTCAAGAGCCTTTCACGTGCCTTAGCACCGTGGCTATGACTCCATCCTAGGGGAAACACTGGACATTTTACGATTTATGAAACACACGGCGCAGCTTTTGCGGGCTTCACGTAACGCCCATATTGCCTATAAATAGTCAAAGAAACACCCCGTATTAATATTCCTTTTGACTGACTGCATGAAGAAGATCGCAGGAAATGACGACAGAACAGCTAAAAAATACATTTCACACCGTGTCAGATTTTGTTTTTTTTGGGGAGGTGGAGACAAATCACATTGTTTGGTAGATGCAGTTTGAACCAGAGTAGCAGCATGAAGGTCGGATCGTCACCAAAATAAATAAATAAGTGGTCCGAAAAAAGTTAATGACAAAATACGCATTACGTTCCTCAGGCAGTGTGTCAGTGTGTTTGTACCGGGGACGGGAAACCCCCCCCCTTGATGAGAAACTGTAATAAATTATGTTTATTTTTTTATTTGGTGGTTTGTGTTACAGCTGTCAATCAGCTGTGCGCAGCGTCTCCACTGCAGCCTTTCTGTCTCAACTGCCCCCCCCCGCAGCAACTCTTTCCACCACTTAAATGAAATAAAACAAATCTGTTGTGTAATATCAGCTGCCAAATCTACCAAATATATGGGGGTCTTAGTTTCCATACCTCCTGTGTTTTATGAGCGACTAATCAAGTCTTAGCAAACGGCATAAAACATGATTAAACATGATGGTATATAAAACCATGCTCGTGTCTACAACCTATAGAAATGCAAAACGGCGTCAGTTTAGATGTAATTCTGTCCTTCTGCTTACCGCATCATTGATGAGAAAACATTTCATAACATTAACACAACATATTCGAGGTGGTTTTCAATAACATATCCGTATATATTTATTTCTCCAAGTTAAGTTTTTGTGTGCACTGAGGAGTCTCAAACAGGCGTTTGTTTAATCATTTTAAGATTGGCTTCAATCAATTTTTGCGAATTAATTCTTCATATATGATAAATGAGAGGTAACATTTTATTTATGGTATTATTTCCACATATTTCTCTCCATTCTTCCTTCTGCCAACGGTGTCGCAGTTTCTCGTCTCTCCCGTTTTTGTGCTTAGTGCGTATGCATGGGTCAGAGTTTGCGTGGAAGACCGCACATTTTCCCGTCAAGTTTGTTTTTTATAAATCCCAAACATTGCTCATTTATAAAGCCATGCGTAGGATTGACGTGAGAAGGTTGCTTACGTAGGACAAAGCAAATAAATACGCACAGACATTTTCCGATTAATAAAAGACTGCGTACGGCACGTCCTACGCCGGTTTCCATTTATAAATCACAATCAACTCGAAATGCGGCACAGCTTTTGCGGGCTTCACGTAACGCCCATATTTGCCTATAAATAGTCAAAGAAACGCCCCGTATTAATATTCATTCAGACTGACTGCATGAAGAAGATCGCAGGAAATGACGAGAACAGCTAAAAAAAGACATCTCACACCGTACCAGATTTTGGTTAAGTTGGGGAGGTTGAGATACATCATATTGTTTGGTGGATGCAGTTTGAACCAGAGTAGCAGCATGGAGGTTGGATCATCACCAAAATAAATAAATAAGTGGTCCGAAAAAGGTTAATGACAGAAAAAATACACATAGCCTAACCTTCCTCAGGCAGTATGTTTGTACCGGGGACAGGAGACCCCCCCTTGATGAGAAACTGTAATAAATGATCGGGGAATCCCTCCGGAGTGGAGTCATGACGACTGGATCTGAATTATTTTTTTGTATTTGGCGGTTTGTGTTCCAGTTGTCGATCAGCAACTATATATCCATAATCCACCGGAAACACAACTAATGTGTTGTGTTATATTAGCTGTACAATTTACCACATATATTGTTCTTAGTTTCCATACCTCCTGTGTTTTACGAGCGACTTATCAAGTAGGCTATTGACGAACTGCATAAAACATGATTAAACATGATAGTACATAAAACCATGCTCGTATCTAATCTATAGAAATGCAAAACGGCGTCAGTTTAAAGTAATTATGTCCTCCTGTTTACCGCATCATTTATGAGAATACATTTCTTAACAAGAGAACATAATTGAGGGGTGATCAATAACATATCCGTATTTATTTATTTTTTCTCCAAGTTATGTTTTTGTGTGCACTGAGGAGTCTCAAACAGGTGTTTGTTAAAACTTTTTCAGATTGGCTTTAATCAATTTGTGAAAATAAATTCTTCATATATGATAAATGAGAGGTAACATTCTATTTATGGTATTATTTCCACATATTTCTCTCCATTATTCCTTCTGCCAACGGTGTCGCAGTTTCTCGTCTCTCCCGTTTTTGTGCTTAGGTCATTGGTATGGTATATGGTATGGTATATGGTATTGCGCATGGGTCAGAGTTTGCGTGGAGGACCGCACATTTTCCCGTCATGTTTGTTTTTTATAAATCGCAAACGTTGCGTAGAAACTGGCGTACGCCATCTTTTGAGCTTACGCACAGTTTATAAATGAAGCCCCTGCTCTTCTTTTATAGACTCATATTAGCCATATTTCTATTCCATTTCTTCACATGGTATCTGCACCACAGTGACATGTTCCTACTTTAATCTTACAGTCTGTGTTGTTGGGCAGTGTGAGTAATCTTTCTCAATACCTTTGACATCTGCTATTAATACACAATTACTTATTTGATTCTACTACAACCTCAAGAGGTGAACACAGACATGAGGCCGGTATCTCAGACGGAAGCTTCCTTTTAGCCTGTCTTTCATTCTGTGTCGTTTTTGACTCTTCAGTGGAGTGTGCACCATGTCTCTGCAGCGTCTCGGTGTACAGCAGCGTGGACACAGCGGTGCAGTGTCTGCTGACCTTAATCACCCCAGACCGCTGTCCCGTCCTCTGCCTCACACACACGCCGGATCTCCTCCTCGCCGGACTGGCTAATGGCAGGGTGGCAGTGTACCGCAGGAACCAGGGGGGTGGGTGCATCCTGATGCTGCTGCACATCACAGCACTGCAGAACCTGAGCACAGAGCTGTGGATGGGTTCTAAATCTTTGTTCCCCTTTAGAGAGACTGTGGAATGTGGACTCGTGCCGGCTGCTATCTCTGGGCGGCCCCCTCGTCTGCACCCTGCTCACACTGGAAGACACAGCTTGGGCCAGCTGTGCCAACCAGGTCTCCGTGATCCAGGGAACCAGCCTCCACACACAGGTAGGTCCAGGGGCTCTTCGTCCACATGTAAATACGATTTTGGAAGTATTTTAAATGAGTGTTGGTCTTGGATCATTGGTGTTTCACTTTGGTCAACGTCAATACTGAAAAGACTATGGGAAATATTACTTCTGGGAGTGCAATATAAAGTGATATCCCTTTATAGAGAACCGCATTGACGCGTCGTAAAACCCGGAAGTAAGTTAGCATTTTTAGCACTTCCGGTTCCTTCGTCAAAAAGCAATGCATTTTCTCCATAGGGTTTTGGAAAATAGCTCGAAATAAGGTCCGTGGTTGAAACAAATTTAAGAGATAAATCACGTTTTGTTCTACGACATTAAATACATCAGCAGTGACCCCACTGGTGATTTTTTAAGAGTTTACGTGTCTGAAAAACGATGGTTGTTACCGAGTGGCTGAATAGGACTACAGAAATTGTCGAGGCCGTTGTACGTCATTACGCCTAACACGTAAACACTCCCGCTAAGTTTGTTTTCCCCTGTGTTCTGCTTGAAAGCAAGTACCTGCCTATCTTTAGTATCTGTATCTGACCATTAGAATCTATATTTTTGAATTTTTGAACACCGTAGTTTTACACATTATAGAATAATTAATTACCAGTGTTTTCCAATTTTACTCGGCAGTTCGTTTCGTTAGCTAACGTTAGCTAAAGCTAGCGCTACTAGTTAGCTACGCAATGGTGTGTTGCTTTGCTCCGGGTTGCAGCCACAGGTCTTCGCATGAAACGTGCTCGTTCTATCGTTTCCCGGCCAATGTTTTCCAAAGGAGAGTCTGGATTCGTGCCATGAGGTAAGCTGACGTTACATTTTTGTCCATGTCACGGTGAAATGTAAATGATGGGTCGTGACTGTTTCGCTGTTTTAGAGATGGCGCTGCTGAAAAGACCGCAACATAAGTAAAGATAATGAATACATCCTATTAAGACCTGTGTGGCTTATATGATAAGTCTAATTAGTACAAGCAGCATAACGTTTCACCATGTAACTAAAGATTGTATTCAGGGAAATCAGTTTGACATATTGAACTAATAACAACTCACCTCTGGCTGGCAGAGAACGCTCTGCTCCATAGCTTCTCTTGGACGTAAAATCACATGTACATTTTACATTTATTCAATTTAATATTCCATCCCTCACATACTTTTGTATATATAATAACTTATATTTTGTTTTTCTTGTTATGCTGCTGCAACACAAACATTTCCCAAATTGGGATCAATACAGTAATATCTTATATTAATTAATTAAGAAATGTAACTATTATAATTAGTGTAGCAGCTGACACCTATTTTCAATATGGATTAATCTACCATTTATTTCTTTAGTTCAATTTTCATCTATAAAAATGTTAAAATAGTGAAAATGTTCACGAGACAAAGTGCAAGGTTATATCTTTAGATGTTTTGTTTTAGCCTATGTACTGTATGTCTTAATGCTCTTATATGTGACGGTGTGACTTCCATGAAACTAATATTTGATATCTTCCCAACAGACGAGCTGACAGGAAACCTAACACTCTAACAACCACAACATTGCAAAGGCGAGTAAAAAACGATTCACAATTTTTTAATTTCTTCTTCTTTCTTGCAGTGAGGTGAAGCTGACCTTGTACTTGGTGCCAATAAGGATGTTCCTCATTCCTGATTGGGAGAGCCACAAACCTGACTCATGCACCTGCATCTGGGTTGCAGTGGTGAATGCCCTGACGCCCTCACATTCATTCATAGTCCCCCACTGTACAGACAAAACACCATCAATGACCTGTTGTTGCCAGTCACGATATTCGATAAAAATCAGGCATATCTTGCCTCAAAACGATGCAGAGAAACTAGTCCATGCATTTGTTACTTCTAGGCTGGATTATTGTAACTCTTTATTATCAGGGAGTACCAAGAAGTCAGTCAAGTCGCTTCAGCTGATTCAAAATGCTGCGGCTCGTGTACTAACCAGAGTTAGGAAAAGGGACCACATTACGCCTGTTCTGGCTGCCTTACACTGGCTCCCTATAGAACACAGGATATAATTTAAAATTCTTCTTCTCGCCTACAAAGCCCTTAATGGGCAGGCGCCATCTTACCTTAATGAACTCATTATACCCTACTGTCCTACTAGGGCATTGCGTTCCAAGAATGCAGGGTTGTTGGTTGTTCCTAGAGTCTCTAAAAGTACAATGGGAGCCAGAGCCTTTTCTTATCAAGCTCCACATTTGTGGAATCAGCTTCCAGTTTGTGTTCGGGCGGCAGACACCCTATCCGTTTTTAAGAGTGCGCTTAAGACCTTCCTTTTTGATAAAGCTTATAGTTAGGGCTGATTAGATTCAGCCCCTAGTTTTGCTGATATAGGCTTAGTTTGTCGGGGGACATCTTACTTCTTCCTTCTCTCTGTCTGTACCTGTGTACTCTCATGTTCTGATTAACCCAGCTTCCCCAAATGTCTTTCTTTTTGGTGTCCATAGCCGCGTTCACACCGCAGGACTTTCCCTGGTACTTTAGTTCTTTAGTTCCGTTAGTACCAATAATGTCGCGTTCACACCGCCGGGACTACTCAGTGCCGGGAACTCTTTTGGAACTCTTTTGGTACTTTTTAGTCCCTGCTAGAGAGGTGTTACGAACCTGGTGACAAAAGAGTGCCAATTTCTATTCTATTTCTATTGGCTGGGCGAATTGCAAACCACGCCCCGTTAGACTCTGAATTTGTTTTGTTAGGCAGCCATTTTTTTCCTCGCTACAAAACCACATCCACACCTGAGCGAGTAGTTTTTTTGTACTTTAAAGCAGTTATGACCACACGTACTACAACACCGGAGCGGTGGAATGATGAGGAAGTGTCGGCGCTTCTGGCAATTTACTCCAAGGACGGGATGCAGCAGCTTCTACAGAAAGCAGTTCCCAACTCCAAATGTTTTGAGCGATGTTCGCTACTTGAGCTGGGAATCGTGCACAGTGCACACGGATGCCGGGTAAAAATACTGACACCTAACTTGCACTAAGGTGTGTCTGCTGCTATATATATTGCCACTGTTACATTGTTTTGAAACTACTTACACTTTATTTTACATTTCACACTGTTATTTAACTTCAATTTACATGCATACGACACACCTGGAACAGCATGATGCCGTTATTGTTATGTCTTGACTGTGCAATAAAACAAACAAACTGGCGAAGCTTTATTTATTGTGTCCCACCCCAAATTTGCAGAATAGAAGAATGTGAGAGCAGACAGGTGTCGGTGGTTGAATTTATCAGAAACACAAGTCTTACACACATAAACACAAGTAATTTATCATGTCATTTGTTTTAGATAAATAAGGGAAAAACACCAAACAAGGGTTGATGTCCTTTTCCAAAATCAGCCTGAGGGGGTGATATATAATAAATACATAAAGATAAAGTCCATTGTTATAATGGGGTATTTTATTTGTAAATTACCCTTATGAACTCCATCATGTCTGAGATCGGAAAGTAAACAAACGCCTCATACAGCGGATGGGCTTTATACCCCCTCCCCCCCGTGTAGTTCTTCTTCTCTCGTTTTTTTGTTGTACTCGCCGTGAAGTGGTTTTGCGGCCTGCCAGTAAACCCAGAGAAGAAGAAGACGAAGTGACGTCAGCGTAATCGTGCCTCAGGGAAAGTACTGCAGTGTGAATGCGATTGGCACTAGCCCCCTGGCGGATTTAGGACCGTGGTACTTTAGTGGTACTTTAGTGCCGGCACTAAAGTACCGCAAGTCCTGCGGTGTGAAAGCGGCTTATATACGCCGGGATCCGGAGTCATGGATGATCCTGCGGTCCTGTGTCCTGGATCGTGAGCCCTGGATCGCGAGTCGTGGCTGTGGTCCTGGATCATCGGTCCTGGATGGATATCCTCGTGGATTCATCTTCCTATTATACACACATGCATTTCCAAACATCTGGACTACCTATGTTGCAAATGTATTATCTTTTCAATTTACACACGGCATCTATTGCACGTCTGTCCGTCCTGGAAGAGGGATCCCTCCTCTGTTGCTCTCCCTGAGGTTTCTCCCATTTTCCCTTAAACTGGGTTTTCTTCGGAAGTTTTTCCTTGTACGATGTGAGGGTCTAAGGACAGAGGGTGTCGTATTGTCATACTGATATTCTGTACACACTGTGAAGACCACTGAGACAAATGTAACATTTGTGATATTGGGCTATATAAATAAACATTGATTGATTGATTGATTGATATTCGGAGGTGGGCTCTCTTGTCAGCGGGTTGAATGAGTTATTGGTTGGAGGAAATAGCTCCTCCACTGAATGTGTACGTTTAGCTGCCTTTGGCTTCTTCCACTGACGGGGGGTGTCAGTGCAGCTGAAATTGTGGATGGCAAAGATGGCTAATGCAGCCGCATGACTGCATTTCCATTCTCCACATGGGCATTCACATTTTGTGGAGAGAATTCCCTCTTCTCCTGTAGATGCCTGTGGTGGTGGGATTGTTTTATTATTTAAAATATATTTACATTTGTAATGCCTTCCCAATTATTCCTTTAATTGTTTATAGCCTATACTGTATGTTTATTACATGGATATTTCTGTGTTTTCTGGTGTGTAATATTTGTAATCTTGGGGCCTCTTCTCTTTAACATCTACATACTGGCTCAGATAATGAAGAACACCAAAATAAGTTACCATAGCTATGCAGATGACACACAAATTTACGTAACAATTTCACCAGGAGACTATGTTCCAATTCAAACACTGAGTAAGTGCATTGAACAAATCAATGACTGGATGTGTCAGAACTTTCTCAAATTAAACAAAGATAAAACTGAGGTAATGGTTTTTGGAGCCAAGGCAGAACGTATAAAAGTTAGCGCTGAGCTTCTGTCTGCAATGTTCAAAACAACAGATAAAGCCAGAAATCTAGGTGTAGTCATGGACTCTGACCTGAGTTTCAACAGTCACATTAAAACAGTTACTAAATCAGCCTACTATCACCTAAAGAATATATCTAGGATTAAAAGACTAATGTCACAGCAGGATTTGGAAAAACTTGTCCATGCCTTTATCTTCAGTAGACTGGACTACTGTAATGGTGTCTTCACAGGTCTCACTAAAACATCTATTAGGAAGCTGCAGCTGATTCAGAACGCGCTGCTCGAGTCCTCACTAACACTAAGAAAGTGGATCACTCCTGTTCTGAAGTCTTTACACTGGCTTCCTGTGTGTCAAAGAATAGATTTCAAAATACTGCTGCTGGTTTATAAAGCACTGAATGGTTTAGGCTAAATTATGAACCATCCAGATCTCTCAGGTCTTCAGGGACTGGCCAGCTTTCTGTCCCCAGAGTCAGAACTAAACATGGAGAAGCAGCGTTCAGTTATTATGCTCCAAATATCTGGAACAAACTCCCAGAAACCTGCAGGTCCGCTGCAACTCTGACTACTTTTAAATCCAGGCTGAAGACTTTTCTTTTTGTCGCTGCTTTTAATTGAACTATTCATATCTTAGACTGCACTGTAACTTTTATCCATGTATTTTTTCTTTTAATGTTTATTTTATTAGCTTTTCTTTTTAATGACTGATTTTAAATGGCATTTTCTTAATGTCTTTCATTTTTTGTAAAGCACTTTGAATTGCCTTGTGTTGAAAAGTGCTATATAAATAAACTTGCATTGCCTAATAAAGATTTCACGTGACACATAAAATGGATTTGTTGATGGGAATTAATGTGAATAAATTAACTCTAGGTTAACGGTACTCTTGCTATCACTACTCACCGACAGAGATGGGGTCGTTACTAAAAAAAAGTAATATATTACATATTACATATTACTTAAAAAAAAAGTAATATATTACACTACTTCGTTACTCTCTACATAAAGTAATTTGTTACTTTACTCGTTACTTTACTCGCAGGGCCGGCCCGCCCCTCCCTACAGGCAGATCACGCAGACTGCTAAAGTTTCAAATGTTCTCTTTAGTTCAGTTTCCATTGTCGCCTAAGACTGATCCAGATAGCTCCTGAATGTTTTCATATCTGACCGTGGCTGTCCTCTGTCTCCTGCGATCTGTATATTTTGCGCAGTCTATCTCTGCTCACGCTGTTGCGTCCGCGTGTTCTCCTGCGTGTTGGCCATGTGTTGCACTGGAGCCAGACTGGAGCACACCGCAAAGACTTCAGCCGAGCACGTACGAACTGCGCATGCGTAAGTGGCAATAACTCTCCTTACCAGCAGGCGGCGGTAGTGTGTATTCGTCATTCAAAACAGGCAACAACCGGCAAACAGAGAAGAAGAACAGACTACGTGTTATATAAATAAACAACAGCTATGTGCGTTAGCTTCACCTTAGCATGTGTTCTTTGCAGGTGTTTGTTGAGGTTTGATTATGACTGATTTTAGAAAGTAACGAAGTTACGCGTGTCGGGGCAATGTTAGTAACCGTAGTGTGATTACTAAATTATAAAAGTAGCGCGTTACACTACTCCGTTACCGACAAAGTAATATTATTACAGTAACGGCCCGTACACACTACAGGCGTCAAAAAAGGCTTCCAACGCTTCGCCCATTCATTTGAATGGGGTGACGTAGGATATTTTCAAAATTCGCAGAACTGCATTGTGGGTAGCATGGCAAGGCGTTGCAAGCCTCGCGAGCGTCTATCGGCGTCAAAAGTTCAACAATGTTCAACTTTTGAGGCTCGAGGCTTGCTCGAAGCTGGCGTCAGCCAATCAAATCCCGTTTTTTAATTCCCGCCAGTACAAGCGCTAGCCAATCAAACAGCGTGTATGCAGGTCTTGACTATTTTCCATATGTCAGAAAATGGAGGAAAAATTAATAATTGCCGTGGCAAATGTCCCAGTCTTGTATGACTGTACTCTGTTCACCTACCGGGACCTAAACCGGAGGAACCAGGCATGGCGGGAGGTGGCAGAGACAGTTGGTGAAACTGGTAGGTTTTCAACTGTTTGGAGAGTTTATATCCAGTTTACTTCGTTTTAGCATTGAACGGACAGCTAGTAACGTAGCATAATAACATATTGTGGTGACCACCTTCGATGCATCGCCTCCGACTCCCATATCTCTCGGCACTACAATATCATATATATTAATATAATAATAAAAAAATATTATAATAAGTATAAGCACAATATATAACATACCATATAATACATGCACAGCTATCAAGCATAGACAGTATATTTAGCCAGCTAGTAATGCAGCATAACATATAATATATATTATTAATATAATAATAAAAAAATATTATATATAATATAAGTATAAGCATAATATATAACATATAATACATGCAGAGGGTGTCGTTTTTCTCATACTGATATTCTGAACAATCTGTGCTCTTGTATTTGCTGTAAAGTGTCTCTACTGTAGGCTAATTTTATTATATGTACAGCACTTTGGCTCGACCAAAAATGTTTATAAATGTGCTATATAAATAAAACTTGATTTGATTCACAGCTATCAAGCATAGACAGTATATTTAGCCAGCATGGAATGTAGCATACAAATAGCATTCATTAATGGAGGAATAATTTAGTAAATTAAAGAAATTCACTTTATTATTTATTAACTTTATTATTTCATTTCATTTCATTAGAGAACGTCTGCAAGAAAAGATGGAAGAGTCTGAGGGACAGGTTCCGCAAGGAAAAAAATGTGGAAAAGGAGGCCAAAAGAAGCGGGGCAGGGTCTGCAGGGAGGTACAGGCCCTGGCGTTTCATGGCAGTGATGGGGTTTTTAACCCCATTCATCGTAGACCGTGAGACGTCCAGCAATGTCCCCCGGCAGACCCTGCCTCCATCCACCCTGGTGGAAGAGGAAGAGAGCCAGGTAGAGAGTGAGCCAGCCAGCCAGTCCACCAGCCAGCCCGCCAGCCAGCCCACCAGCCAGCCCGCCAGTCAGTCCACCAGCCAGTCCGCTAGCCAGCCCGCCAGCCAGTCCGCCAGCCAGCCCACCAGCCAGTCCGCCAGCCAGCCCGCCAGCCAGTCCGCCAGCCAGCCCGCCAGTCAGTCCACCAGCCAGTCCGCTAGCCAGCCCGCCAGTCAGCCAGCAGCAGTCAGCATGGAGGAGAATGCTGAGGTCCGGGGGAAAACACGAGGGAGGGGGAGGGAGATCTCCCCGTTTGAAAGAGGTCTGCTGTCTGCTGTGACCAATTACAGACCAATTGCCCAGCCAACCCCACCAGTGCTGGAGGAGGACGAGGACTTGCAATTTTTCAACAGCCTCTTGCCCACAATGAGAAGGATGACAAGGGCACAGAGGGCAAGAGTCCGCCTCGGGGTACACCAGCTCATTTTTGACGTGGACCAGCAGGACAATTTATAATTTTATAATTTTTTCACACGTACTGATCCACATTACATTTTTTTACACTCATCACACACACTTCACTCATCACACACACTTCACTCAAATTTACCAAATAAAACATTATTTCAAGTATGTTATGGCTATACTGTGTCTTCACTTGTTCATGTGGTTTGTCAGTTGTAACATACCAGAAGCTTCATGTATGTCGGTATATATAATGTGCTTTCTTCTGTAATTGTTCAGTGAAAACATATTGAAGTTATGAGTGGTTTATCAGTAAAAACAGGGCTGAAAGAAAAAGGTTGTTAGTCATATCATAATATAATAATATCAATTCAAGAAACATGTTTATTAGGAATGTTTGATTTCAAAATGGCTCATTTGGAACATTTGCTCTTTAAAGAAAATGGGTAGCTCTTAAAAGAGCTTTTGGTTTGGAGGAGCCATGGTGACCCTACACCACGTTATGCTGCCATGACACTGCACCCTCCTCATTAGGAGCAGAAGGTCTCCCGCAGTTGGATGGATCGGCGTGTGGCGTTGTTTGAGCCCATCATAGGTGCATCGCGCAGGGTTGGAGCTTCATCACTCGACTCTGGGACGACAGGTGTGCGTGATGGCCTTCCTATCGTCTTCCTGCGGAGGAAGTTGTGCAACACACATGTGGCCTTCACACACAACTCTGCTACCTCCGGGCTGGTGGTGATGACACGCCGGAACATTCTCCACTGAGATGAGAGGATGCCAAACGCACATTCAACAACCAACCTGGCCCGGCTGAGGCGGTAGTTGAACAGCCTCCTCTCGCGTGTGAGGTGGCGTCCAGGGAACGGACGCAGCAGGTTGTCCAGCAGCGGAAAAGCCTCATCCCCAACAAACACATGGGGGAGAAGGCCGAGCCGCTCTGCTCCTGGGAGGACGGTGTCAGGTGGTAGCTGCAGACTGCCATCTCGGAGGCTCTCTCCAAAAGCAGAATTCCGCAGGCTCCCACCGTCGTTGCTCCTTCCAAAACCTCCGACATCCACTACCCTGAAGAGGTACTGGGCATCCACTACAGTCAGTAGTACCAAGGAGTGGGTGGACTTGTAGTTGAAGTACAGGGACCCAGAATTTGCTGGAGCCTGGATCACCACGTGCTTCCCATCAATGGCACCAACGCAATTTGGAAAGTTCCAGCGCTCCTGGAACCCAGCAGCGATGGCTCTCCAGTCCTCCGTCTGTGGTACCGGCATGGTCTCCTCGACCAGCGCGGTCCAGATGGCACCCGTAACCTCCTTCACGATGACAGCCACTGTTGTATGCCCGACCCGATAGCTGAATGCTATGGTCCTGTACGAGTCACCGGTTGCCAGGTACCTGAGAAAAAGGTAATATACAAGATTAAAAAAAAAAGGTTATTCGCCACACAGACACACACACACACCACAGACACGCACATCACAGACACACACATCACAGACACACACATACAATTACACCACAGGCAGACACACATCACAGACACACACATCACAGACACACAATTACACCACAGACAGACACACACATCACAGATATACAATTACACCACAGACAGACACACACATCACATACATACAATTACACCACAGGCAGACACAGACACACATCACAGACATACAATTACACCACAGGCAGACACACACCACAGACACACAATTACACCACAGACAGACACACACACACACACACACACACACACACACACACACACACACACACACACACACACACACACACACACACACACACACACACACACACACACACACACACACACACACACACACACATCACAGACATACAATTACACCACAGGCAGACACAGACACACACATCACAGATATACAATTACACCACAGGCAGACACACACCACAGACACACAATTACACCACAGGCAGACACACACATCACAGACATACAATTACACCACAGGCAGACACACACCACAGACACACAATTACACCACACCACAGGCAGACACACACATCACAGACATACAATTACACCACAGGCAGACACACATCACAGACACACAATTACACCACAGGCAGACACAGACACACACATCACAGACATACAATTACACCACAGGCAGACACACATCACAGACACACACACCACATACACACACACATCACACACACACACACACACACACACACACACACACACACACACACACACACACACACACACACACACACACACACACACACACACACACACACACACACACACACACACACACACACACACACACACACACACACACAGGGGAGCAATACTGCGTTTACCTAGCTATCTTAATTAATGTCATTCATCTGAACTAAATCCCAGACTTCATTCATCCATTGCATGCATTCTCTCTCTTTATATACAGAGTCATATTAAATAAGTAGAAATACACAAAACGTACCGTAGGCAGATGGTGAGTCGCTCGGCGGGTCCGATGCAAACGGGTGTCTGCCTTTGCAATCAGTGGACCGACTTTCCCCAGCAACTCGTCGAACGCGTCTTTGCTCATCCTGAAGTACTGCTGAAACAGTACACCATCCAGACGGAGCTCTTGGACAAGAACGTGGTATTCCCACCGTTGCAGACGTTTTCTGAGTATCGGATGTACCCAACAGCGACGCACTTTACGTGGCCTACTGCGATACATTGAATAAACGAACGCTACCGTTGCTACAAAACCGGCATCCATTTTGGCAATAGTGAAGAAGAGCCGGGCTTTTTTTTGCTTTGTATGCCGGGGGCGGGCGGGAGATTCCTGATTGGTTGTTGGTCGCCTTGGGCACGCCCAGCTTCAAGCTTTTCTGACGCATGTAGTGTGTACGGGCCGTAACACGTTACTTTGTAACGCGTTACACCCAACTCTGCTAGGGACGCAGTAGAAGGCCTGGCTGAACAGTTAGGGCCTACCTCCCTTATCGCTGTACAAAATAGAATGGCGTTGGATATGCTTCTGGCGGAGAAAGGGGATGTTTGCGCAATGTTCGGTGATATGTGCTGCACGTTTATTCCCAACAACACGGCGCCTAACGGCACCGTGACTAAAGCCTTAGAGGGTCTACGCGCCCTATCTAAAACCATGCATGAACAATCAGGGATCAACAATCCTATGGAGGAATGGATGACAAACATGTTTGGTAAATGGAAAAGTTTAATAATGTCTCTTCTAGTTTCTGTGGCTACTTTTATTGCCATTTTGGTGACATGTGGTTGTTGTTGTTGTGTGCCTTGTATCCGCTCATTGTGTGTTAGACTCATCAGTTCCACCCTTGAGGGAAAAGCTGCCTCTTCCCCTTCATACCAAATGCCCTTGTTGGCTTACGCGTCGGAGGGGGAAGAGCACGATGATTCAGCCGACAGGGACGAGTTTTTTTAACATATTTTGGTCTCCCTCCACTGTCATAAGAAGTTGTTATGGTGGACTGTTCCTAAAGGTTTAAAAGTGCTCTAAATCCCAGCGACTGATGGATTTATATAAATGTTGGGGAACAGACAGTAGAAAAGAATGACAGTGGTTATGTTTCAAATGCTGTGTATAAGTTGATCTCTGAAGGTGAGATAAAAAAAGGGATTAAAGCAAACAGATATTGTTCTAAACTGTATTAAAGTAAACAGGTATTATCTAGAACTGTATTGAAGTGAACATGTATTATTTGGGACTGTTTTAAAGTAATCCTATATATATATATAAACCTTCTTACATACACTTTCCCAGACACCCTGACACACACACAATACACTCCCTGACCAAGATAACAACACACACACACATACACTTTCCCAGACACCCTGACACACACACAATACACTCCCTGACCAAGATATCAACACACACACACACACACACACACACACACACACACACACACACACACACACACACACACACACACACACACACACACACACACACACACACACACACACACACACACACACACACACACACACACACACACACACACACACACACACACACACACACACACACACACACACACGCACACACATACATACACTTCCTCTTACCAAACACACACACATGTCCTTTTCAAGGTTCTTTTTGGGGCCAATATAATCTCAAGCACCAATATATCTGTGTACAATGTTTAATACTAATATATCTGTGTACAATGTTTGATTGTTTGGGAAATAATAGTTTGTGTGAAACCTTCCCTGGGAAATTAAAGGAGTAGAGTCCGGTGGAAGATAAGAAGTGATTCTCCGCCCCAAATATATCCATATATACTGTTGTTTATTCATGCCAAATGCCCCCTGTTTCTAACTGGCTGGTCCCGATACCTGTATCGCACAGCAGTAGAACTGGGAGTCCAGAGTACTCTGTAAACTTGTATTGGTGTTTCTTTACCATTAAAATCAGATTATTGTTATAACTTTTATGCCGGTGTTTTGAACTCCTTTTCTTATTAATCTGACCAGGCTCATCTAACGGACGGCGCGGAGCAGAGCTGGGCTTTAAGCCACCACTACTGTGTTTGCTCCTACAACGGTCATCATCGTCTTTTTTTCTTTTCGCCATCTTTTCCGTTACAAGGGTTGAAGCGGATAAACTTGATTTCTTCACCTTTACAATGACCCGGACATGCTCGCGAGCCATTGGTTCCCGACCCGACCCACTGGTGACCCGTGACCCGTGAAATTTATCTTCAAAACTCATTTCTGTTTACTTTAAAATGACACAGTATTATTAAGAAATATCACAAGTATTTTAAAATCAGTTCCAAACTGTTTTTTTTAAACTCAAAATTGTCTGGGAGCCATATGCAGTCACCGGAAGAGCCATATATGGCTCGCGAGCCATAGGTTCCCGACTGCTGAGAGGAAGTGGGAAAACGGGATAAGACCTCTGGACGCCACGCTGTCTCAATGATCCACATTGTTAATATGAGAGGAAAATAAATGTTTTAGGAAATGAAAAATATTAAGTTAACAAATAAAACACAGCTCAGGGGCAGTCATGGACGGTAGGTTTTCCTACAAAATTAACTCAGCCTCCATTGATTTTCATATCAAATTAGCGTGTTAATAAAATAAGCTATCATGGCTTATACTTGCATATCTAAACAGAATCATGAAAGCCTGTTGGTAGAGTCAGGAGTCCGTTTGAGTGTGTGCGCCGGTGTCTAAACGCTCACTCACTGCTAGCTATGTAGCTAACTGTTAGGCTACTTAGCTTGCATTGTTATGGATGTAAAGGTAGCAAAAACTAACTTTCATAGCACAGCTTTACTTCTCACTTAACACAATAAAGAAACAGACCGTATAGCACAAACAACAAAAATGATCAATACTTACATATATTTCCACTTGTAGTATTATAATAATTGAAATGCTGGTTCTTCTGGGGGTGTTCTATCCACGCTCAGCTAGCTACCGCACCGCAGCTGCCTGCACTGTACAATCGCTGGAGGACTGGGCTGTCACTCAGAAACTGAGTACCCAATGGGGACGCACCCCTGAAAGTCCCGCCCACCTGGGAGGTTTGTGTCAGAATCTCAAACAAAAAGTGAAGGAGCGCAAATGAGAGTGCTGCAGCGAGAGTAAAAGTCTGATCATTGAGAAAGAAGAAACAAGAACTGCAAACAAAAAGATATGTTAAAACAAAGAAAAAATACTTATAGTTTACATGATTACACAAATGATTTGTTTGCAACTTATAGTTTTATTTTTGAAATGTATTTTATTTTGCTTGACTTCGTTTTTTTTTCTTTTAAACTCATAGTTTTGCTTTATTCTGAGAAAGTGTTGCTTTATCTTTATGATACAAAACTAATCCCATAGTTATTAATAACATCTAAAAAAAACTGCCTGCAGTTTGCTTTTCAAACTGGAACAAGAAAGCAGGGGAGAAGTAACGGGGCAGAGACAAGTAATGGGGCAGACGCTTTGCGTCGGGCCGAACCATGCCCCTTAGCTGTGATATAATGAGCATATACCACAGCCTGTCGTGAGCTATTGCTTAAACGTTTTCGGAGGATTTCTTTTGTCATTTGGTCCAGGTTTTGTATAAGTTCATTCCAGTATCTGTTGGTCTTCAACAACTTGCAAGCAAAAACGTAATTTCTTTAGGCCATTTGCCCAAATGGCCTTTTCTCCTCAAATAAATTATATATTAACTCCCGACCAGTTGTGTGTTTTACTCAACATTTAATTCTATTATCTTTAAAGAGCAGGGTACCGAAACCCAGATGAGACATGTGCTAAGCTAGATGTATTAAAACATTGTGTAAAAAATAAATCACTAGAGCCCAATCTAAAGAGAGGGGGATAGACGTGCTGTCAGGGCGCAGAGAGAGAGCAGATGTAATCCTCTGACTATAAACCAGAGCACAGAGCGGGCATCCTCAGTGTGAGGATGGGAGATGAACCGCCGTCCTGCGCTCTGATGACAGATGGCGGATCCTCGGTTGTGAGCAGCCTCCAGCAGGATGACCCGGCCACTCGCGCTCTGCTGCCTCCTCCTTTGCGCTCACACTCTCAGCCTCATAGACGGTGAGTCCACATTACGTCCTGTTTGATGAGGTTAAGAGGGCAGATACAAGTTTTGTATCCGTATCTTTAAAGGCTGTAGAAAGCTCTATGCAATTAATTCAAGCCGTTTTATTGGGAGGTAAAAGGGCATGCAATGAATTCACTTTATAGCTGGCGGCTGGTGCATTTTCTTTCAGGGGGGGCTCTACCAGAATTTAAGCAAACTTATACACAAACCCAAAACATGTCATATTATAACGCAGGGCTAGCTCAATGGCACACAGCACTTGATACAGTCTATTATTTTAGTGCCTGTTTTTGTCAACCTCCTTATTATGCTTACTGATCCCTATCCTGTAGCGCTCATTGGACAGCTGTGTTTACTTTCCTACACATGGCTAGTCGCATAGCATCATCCATGTGGACTCTAGTTTGTTCATGCTTTATTGTTTTTTCTGATATGTGCTTTAAGTCACTCACATCTGTCTGGATCCATGCTGGGTCTGGTACATAGACCGGTCTGAATCTGATGTTTGAAAAGGGAGGCAGGGGAAGCTAAATGTAGCACTGGTGTTGCTACAGGTAGTTAGCCTTCTTGCTAAAGCAGCTCCTTGAAAAAGAGCACGTATACTGCCTTCCTCTGTCCTTGACTCCTGCCTATGTCCGGCTGATCAGGTCCGAGCTCTTTCACTTTCAGCTTTCCCTCCAGTGTCCTCCTCTCAAAGGATGTTTCTTTAAGTGATTAAACATCATTTTCCTTCTCCATATTCGCTATCCAGTTTTGTTTATACTCTGTGGATATTCAAATCGTCCCAAAACAAACCCAACAATTAAATGTAGTAATGAGTAGGAATCTAAAGGAAATTACAACATATTTTGTGTCAAAGAGAACTCATATGTTCATGCAGGCAGCATTAGGTAACTAATCTGACCTCTTTCTGCACCAGCCTGGTGCAGAAAGAGGTCAGATTAGTTACCTAATGCTGTTTGGAGATTTTTCCCCTCAGGGATAAAAAACCCATTGTCTGACTCTGACCCATATTGCTCAAGGTAATCTGTACTTTGAGATGATTAAATGCTCTTGGCTATTCAAACCACGAAGTGCATGGATTTTAATCCCAAAGCATAACTCACAGAGCTACTGTCTGTGATTTTGGGAGAATGTCTAGGTCAGGGCTTCTCAAACTCCGGACCAAACTGCAAATCAATCTGGGACTTTACTGGCATTGATCCGGACCAGTGACCTTGTATAAAATTCAGTGGACCTTTAGCAAAAAAGTTTGAGTACCCCTGGTCTAGGTTGTGGATTATGCAGATAGACTTCTTCCACCACAGAGCTGAGGCAACAAGGAGCCCAGCTACGTGGGCGCAGCCACTGTCACTGATTTGGCGCCAAAGTTCCTTCGCCATGGAACATGATGATGTCATAACTCTAAATGACATGCTCATAACGCCACCAAACATCACGTGATGGTTAACACTGCTGCCCTGAACAGCTCTAGGTCAAATTTGATGTTACATAATGTGGAGGTCAAAAAGTGTTCAAACTTCACATGTGTGCTAACGGTACAGCTATGGAAGCAAACAAGAGACAGAAGTATTTGAATTGTATTAGACACCGGATTTATAGCATTGAAAATAATTACTTTGAAAATTATGGAAGCAAACAAGAGACAGAAGTATTTGAATTTTATTAGACACCGAATTTATAGCATTGAAAATAATTACTTTGAAAATCATGTATCTGAATGTTTTTGCTCCGAATTTACCTATGTGAAATAATTGTTTTAAAATTGAAGTGAAAAAAATTAGAATGTTCAAATTCAGATCCCAAAAATTCAAGTGAAAAAAATTCGACGTCAAAAGATTTGGTGTATAAAATTCGATGTCCAAAATTCGATGTCCAAAATTGCGATGCAGCATCATCCGGGCTACTCAGACAGGATAAGCAATCGAGCCCTAATGCAATCAAACCGACTTCTGGCCTATCAGAGCACGGCTTTGTCAGTCATGTGATCACAACAACCCGGGAAAAAAATTACGGAGAACAGTGGGGCTCGCCGCTCGGGTAAGTAGTCAGTTTGTGCTCTTTATTTTACAAGCAGTGAGGGCTCGACAGCATTTGTATAGCATAGCATTAGCTAGCTAAATGAGTGAAGTAGCCTTGTGCCCTGCTGTTAGCAAGCTCCGGAATTGTCATTAATTGAAGTGAATAACAACGTTACCGTGTCCTTTTGTGTGTGTGTGTGTGTGGGGGGGGGGGGGGGGGGTTGACGGTTTGCAAAGTAACGTAACGATCACTTCGGTTAGATAAGTCAAGTAGACCATGCTACACTATAGAAATACTTTCTTACATAAGCCCTGCATTTAAACATGTTAATGTTACTTTAGTAAAAGTATGCTAGTATAATTAGGAAAGTGTTGTTGAAGTATTTAAACACAAGTTATACTATTATATGATATCATTTGTTTTATTGTTATTACCGATGCAAGAGTTGACTTAACTGTGTGTAGTTGGAGCTCATTTTGAACAAAGAGCTAACTAATGATTACTTTCATAATGGTTTAATGTGCTGATTATTTTCTACATTAATAGATGCAGGTCTGGTTTGTTCAAACTCTCAAAATAGTAGGACATGCTGTCATAATTACCCAGAGTCCGAAGTGACACCTTTACAATGTTACAGCTGTTAGATAAATGTAGTGATGTAAAAACTAAAATATTCAAGATAGTGTAATGGAAAAGAGATAATGTTTTTTTTTAAATGTTACGAAAACAAAATCTCTTGTTTTGGACTGACAGTAATGATTCAAGAAATAGTAGATAAATACATACACACACATCAATCTGTGTACATTTGTTGTGGATGGAACACAACAAATGGTGCTCTTACCTGTGATGCCTCCTCCAAACATTATAACCAGCCTGTATAATTCAAACTATAAGTAACAGTTCTAGCTACTTGACTTTAGACAAACAATTCAAAAGACAAAATTAACACAATTTATTGAAAGACCAATCTTTATTTTACGGTGCCTCTCCTTTTGTTTGTATTATTAAACCCTGTCAATCTAAAAAACTGAGCAACTCAACAGTTAACTTTATATTTCTTATTGTCCAAAGCATCTATTGTTCCCCTCTCATATTCACAGGATGGATGATTAGAGACTTTGGGGGAGACCTCAGCTTTATGAACGTCCTGTCTGTTGCTTTGGCCAGAGAGGGCTGAGGGTCTTTCCCTGCGAGGAGGACCAGGCCTGAGGGAGGAGGACCAGGCCTGAGGGAGGAGGACCTGGCCTGAGGGAGGAGGACCAGGCCTGAGGGAGGAGGACCAGGCCTGAGGGAGGAGGACCTGCACCAGCTGCACCTACAGAACTTAGCCCATGCTGGGCATAGCTGTTACCACCTGCACAGGCCTGTCACTTTATTTGACAACATGTGTTTACTTAATCAATTAACAGATTAACATTTAGTGTAACTTATGTATATTATTTCGTTTTTATTTAAAAAAAATTGTGATGGTTCATGCTTGATAACTTTTAGTTCACATTTCAATAAATTGTATTTGTATTTGCACTCCTTTTGTCCGTTATTCTTACTGAAAATGTTAAATTACACATTCACATCTGACTGAAGATTGGCACCATTTATTTGGGTATATCCAGTCTCTGATAGTGTTACGTTATTATGAGAGTGCTCTGTTTGATTCTGAAATTGTATATATTTATATAAATATATACATAGGCTATACAGATGTTGCACTCCAGATCAGACTCACATGGGTGTGTCCCAGTCAAAAGCCCAGCGGATCCCAGTGGCTGGGGGTGTTGCCAAATTGCTAGAGGGCGTTGCCCAATTTCCCCATGTGTTCAATTACAGGATTTAACCAGGAGATGGCGCTTCATTCACAAAATACACAAAGACAACTGGGTGTTGTAGAACTTAGTCTGTTTGCAATGTTTGCAGCTCTGCAGTTGTGTTTGCTGAATACTGTAGCATTTAATCACTTATGTGTTACTGTATGGTTTTCACAAGCTACTATAATGAAAAAACATCAATATTTTAGATCAAATAAAGTATATAGTTTGCTGTATGCAGTATATTTCTTGTAATATTGTTGGGGTGTTTTTACACAGTACAGTAGATTGAAGTAAATTAACTTATACATTAAGATAAGATAAGATGGACCTTTATTAATCCCGTGGGGAAATTCAGTAGTTCAAACAGCAACAGGGTGAGAGTGAAAAACAGGACAGCACAGATTCACACAGATTAATAAAATCAAAAATAAGATGAGCGATAAAAATAATAATAATGAGAAACTATGAAATAAGAAATGAATAAAACTAAAATGTAATTATTATATCATATATTATAATGTATTGTATTATTAAGTAATATCATACATTAACCCCATTATAGCAGATGCCACATTGAATGGATGAACACATTTATGCATCAATAATTTCTAAATACAAGTTGTAAAAATACTTATATGTATTTAATATTAACCCTTTGGAGTCGACCGGCATGCCGCCGTGATCACATGACCTGTTCAAGCCGGTGCCGCATAAAAACAACAGTCCGGACAACATTGCCGTGTGTTTCTGTCGAAAGTACTGGCTTGAAACTATATCCCAGTCTTTGTTTCATGCAAAAGACCCAGTAAACACGGAGATACGATGATATAAAGTTAATACATTTCAAAAGTATGAAAAATGGAAGCACATATTTGAATATCTTCGCCGTATTTGATCATTTTACGAAACGGAAAATACTGGAAACTGTAGATCCTGCTCAACAGGATGTATATGTGTATTTCTGTCGAAAGTACTGGCTTGATACTATATGCCAGTCTTTGTTTCATGCAAAAAGACCCAATAAACACGGACATACGATGATATAAAGTTAATAAAGATATATTTCAGAAGTATGAATCAATACTTCAGCACATATTTTAATATCTTCACCGTATTTGATCATTTTACGAAACGGAAAATACTGGAAACTGTAGATCCTGCTCAACAGGATGTATATGTGTATTTCTGTCGAAAGTACTGGCTTGAAACTATATGCCAGTCTTTGTTTCATGCAAAAAGACCCAATAAACACGGACATACGATGATATAAAGTTAATAAAGATATATTTCAGAAGTATGAATCAATACTTCAGCACATATTTTAATATCTTCGCCGTATTTGATCATTTTACGAAACGGAAAATATTGGAAACTGTAGATTCTGCTCAACAGGATGTATTTACCAGGGAGGGGGTGAGGTAATCAGGTAAACGGAGTGATACGAAACGAGACGAAAATATACGAAGAGGGACAGCGGGAACCGAAGAGAGACGGCGGGAAATGGAGAGAGACGAAGATATATACGAAGACAGGCGGCGGGAGACGAAGAGAGACGAAGAGAGACAGCGGGAGACTGTGATTGAAGTAAAGTGACAGACAAACATTGAGAATTTAGATATAGTTAGATAGATTTAGAGTTTTGAAGATTCAACTATGATGAAGAGAACTCTGAACGTGAGTCAAGCTTTAAGCTTGTTTTTTGACATGGAGGAGGAGGAACCTGTGATGTTGCCCTCTGTGTCGTAGTTGACAGAAACCGCTTTGAAGCGTGGCACAGATAAAGACAGAAAAAACTGATTTTTGTACATAATGTGTATATATATATATTTGTATTATATTTATAATAACACTTTTGCCTTATCAGAATGAAATCCCATGCTACCTCAATCAAACTTTCACATTATCATAGTGTCATCCCATGTATATATTTCCAGCTTTTAAATGGTTTCGTTGTGTATGTTTGTGTTACCTATATGAAACATAATATCATTTTCAAAATCTGTTTTTACGTTTTTTTTGTGATTTTGGGTCCAAAATGTTCATATAGTAGAAGATCCCTGCTTTAAACAAAGTCAAAAATCCTACATCCAAACAAAATAAATATAATTAATTATGATGAATACGTTAAGTCTTGTTCATTGTTTTTCACTTTCATTAAATGTTTGATATCTCCGGTGGAAATGGTGGACTATCGGACATTCAAAATGCAGTATATTTTCACTCTTACACACACATATATTCTCCTTTTACATACATACATTTTCACTCTTACACACATAGCCTATATTCTCCTTTTACATACATACATTTTCACTCTCACACACGTATATATTTACACTCACACATTCATACATTTTGCTCTCATATTATCATATTTCAATGCACACATTCATATATTGTCACTCACACATTCATGCATTTTGTTCTCCTATTCATATAATTTAATGCTCATATTTATACATTTTGCTCTCATGCGAAATCTACTAAAACAAAGCATGTCATGGTGGTCAGCTGTTAAACACAAAAGTGTATCTTAAGGGCTGTAAATATAATAAGCCTGTTGTCAATTTTAGACACAGGCTTATTATATTTACAGCCCTTAAGAACCATACTGGGGGGTCTCCAGGCAACACATGTACCGGGGCCAGAGTGCACATGGAGCGGGGAGACATTCCTCCATGAAGTGAGGCAGCCGTTTTTTTTTCTGAGTCCTTTCAAAAACCGATTTCCGGTTTCCGATTTCGTGCAGACAGTAGTCTTTTACACCATCAAAATGGACAAACGATGCATCGAATGACATCTACAGATCAAGACGAAGCTAACCGAAGTACTCACAGAATTCTAGCGTGTGAAAAACGTGTGCAAAGTATCCGCAAACGGACCAGTGGCTGTGATGCTAGCTTGCAATATGAACATGCCTATAACAGTATGTTTGTTGTGCTAAAGAAAGCGGTTCTTACTTAAGAGGGGAGGTGTTCTGTAAAAGGAACTACTTGTCAAGATCTGTCTGTGTTGTGTTTTGTCTTGTCTTTTTCTGTCTTTTGTTTCATGTTGTGGTGACACGTTATGGGACATAATTCACCTCTCTTATTGTGTTGCCACACGGACCCTTTAGTGGGAACACCTGGAGAGTTAGCCTCCATTCCTGCTAGCTCGTTAAGCAGAGCAGACGATGTGTTGACCTCTCTATATTTAATGGATAATAAAGAGTGGAACTCCGTTCTGAATACACCGCCTCCGACTCCCTTTTCCTGGCGCTACACTGGTGACCCTGACGTGATGCTCCACGCCATGCTTAGTGGTAAGCGCAGAGAAGGTGGGCAGCGACAGGTCTGGAAACTCGGCCAACAGTCTGAGAAACGTGTCTGCCCCTGACAGCGAGCCCGACAGCCCGTCGTACGCTGCGCTGCCAAGTGTGCACACGAGGGAAGAAAACGTCAAGGCATCAATCAAACGCCCACCTTCTCTGCGCTTACCACTAAGCATGGCGTGGAGCACCACGTCACTACCGAGGGGCCTCCTGTCTACGCCAGGGCCCGGCGGTTGAACCCTTCTAAGCTGGCTGTGGCGAGGGCGGAGTTTGCAACCATGGAGCGCCTGGGCATTGTCCGCCGCTCTGACAGTCCTTGGGCTTCCCCCCTGCACGTCGTCCCCAAACCGAACGGCGGGTTCCGCCCGTGCGGGGATTACCGCCGACTCAACGACGCCACTACGCCTGACCGCTATCCAGTGCCGCACATTCAGGACTTTTCGGCGCATCTGGCCGGTACAGGGGTGTTTTCCAAGGTGGACCTGGTGCGTGGATACCACCAGGTGCCCATGCACCCCCTGGACATTCCCAAGACGGCAGTGATAACACCTTTTGGACTTTTTGAGTTCCTGCGGATGCCTTTTGGACTCAAGAATGCCGCTCAGACGTTCCAGCGCCTGATGGATTCGGTACTGCGGGACCTGCCGTTTGTGTTTGTCTACCTCAACGACATACTCGTCGCCAGCGCTTCAGTGCAGGAGCACCTGTCCCACCTCCGAGCCCTTTTCACACGGCTCAACGAACACGGATTAATCATCAATCCGGCAAAGTGCCAGTTTGGGGTGTCTGACATTGATTTCCTGGGGCACCGCGTCACCAAGGGCGGTGCGACACCTCTGCCAGCGAAGGTGGAGGCTGTTGCGGCTTTTCCTCGCCCGCTCACAGCCCGGTCGCTCCGTGAGTTTCTGGGGATGGTGACCTTCTACAACCGTTTCATCGCCCGGGCCGCACACATCATGCGGCCGCTGTATGAAGCGTTGAAAGGCAAGACCCCCGTCCAGGCGATCGACTGGACAGCAGAGGCGGACGTCGCTTTTGCTGAGGTCAAGACCGTGTTGGCTCAGGCGGCTTTGCTGGCACACCCATCATCTACGGCTCCCATTTCCATCACCACGGACGCGTCGGACTACGCGGTCGGCGCAGTGCACGAGCAGTGGGTGGAGGGCGCTTGGCAGCCGCTCGCCTTTTTCAGCCACCAGCTGACGCCCAGAGAACGCAGGTACAGCGCCTTTGACCGAGAGCTCCTTGGACTTTATTTGGCCGTGCGGCACTTCCGTTTCATGCTGGAAGGCCGTGAATTTACGGCGTTTGTCGACCACAAGCCGCTCACCTTCGCCATGTCAAAAGTGGCGGAGCCTTGGTCGGCACGTCAGCAGCGGCAGCTTTCCTACATATCAGAGTTCACTACGGACATTAAGCACGTGGCTGGCAAGTCGAACCTGGTTGCTGATTGCCTCTCCAGAGTCGTCATCGGTGCCGTCCAGTTGGGCCTGGACTATACTCGCATGGCGGCGGACCAGGTCACAGATCCCGGCGTCCAGGCTCTGAAGGTGGAGGGCGCGGGGCTGCGCTTGGAGGACGTAGTGTTCGGCGACGCGGGCATTACCCTCCTGTGTGACGTTTCCACGGGCCTGTCGTCCCTGCCAGCTGGAGGCGCTCTGTGTTCGAAGCGGTGCACGGCCTATCACACCCCGGCGTTAAACCTTCGGTGCGCTTGGTGGCCGCGAAGTTCGTCTGGCATGGGCTGAAAAAGGATGTGAGGACTTGGGCCAGGGAGTGCGTGGCTTGTCAACGCGCTAAGGTGCACCGCCACACGAAGGCCCCGTTGGAGCATTTCCTGGTGCCTGAGAGGAGGTTTGATCACGTCAACATTGACCTGGTTGGTCCGTTGCCTTCCTCTCAGGGGTTTTCCTACCTCCTCACCATGGTGGACAGAACGACCCGTTGGCCGGAGGCAGTTCCGCTCGTTTCGACATCAGCCGCAGACGTTGCCCGGGCCTTCATTGCAACGTGGGTTTGTCGTTTTGGCACCCCGTCAGACATTTCCTCAGACAGGGGCTCTCAGTTCACGTCCGAGCTCTGGAACGCTGTGGCAGGCGGTTTGGGGGTCAAGCTGCACAGGACTACCGCTTACCACCCTCAGACTAACGGCCTCTGCGAGCGCTTTCATCGCTCCATGAAGGCGTCCCTCAAGGCCGGCCTTACGGACAGTAACTGGGTCGACAAGCTGCCCTGGGTGATGCTGGGCCTGAGGACCGCACCTAAGGAAGATCTGCAGTGTTCTACAGCGGAGATGGTCTACGGTCAGCCGCTGAGAGTTCCGGGGGATTTCCTCCCAAATGCTTCAGCTCCCTGGTCTGCCACGGCCCAGCGAGTTTTTCTGCGTGACGCGGCGGAGGCTTTCGCTCCAGTCCCGACTACTCAGCACGGTGCGCCAGGGTCTCAAGTTCCCGCGGAGCTACGCTCAGCTGGGCACGTCTTCATCCGTCACGACGCACACAGAGGCCCCCTGCAGCCCCCTTACGACGGACCTTTCCGGGTTTTGGAACACGGTGAAAAACACCTGGTGGTCGACATGGGCGGTAAGGCTGAGCACGTCTCGGTTGACCGGGTGAAGGCTGCTCACTTGGACGTGGACCGGCCGGTGGTGCTGGCTCGGCCGCCGAGACGGGGCCGACCCCCGGCTTTGATTCCTGTCAGGGAGTGTGGACCTGTTGTTCCGGTCCCTCCTCTGTCAGGGGCCGCACGGGCGGAGGTCGCTGTACCGACTCCGGTGCACAGGTCTCGTGGGGGCAGGCGGATTGTTCCTCCCCGCCATACGGATTTTGTTTACACGTGAATTCTGGGGGGGCTTGTGTGGTGACACGTTATGGGACATAATTCACCTCTCTTATTGTGTTGCCACACGGACCCTTTAGTGGGAACACCTGGAGAGTTAGCCTCCATTCCTGCTAGCTCGTTAAGCAGAGCAGACGATGTGTTGACCTCTCTATATTTAATGGATAATAAAGAGTGGAACTCCGTTCTGAATACACCGCCTCCGACTCCCTTTTCCTGGCGCTACAATGTTTTATTTTGAAAGGTCTTCACCTCCTGTCTTGCCTGTTTCTGTCTGTGTTGTATTTTGTCTTGTCTAGATCTGTTTTTGGTTTTCTGTCTCAGTTGTGTCTTGTCTAGATCTGTCTTTGGTTTTCTGTCTGCATTGTGTTTTGTCTTTAGATCTGTCTGTGGTTCCCTGTCGTTAGTTTCCCTGGTGTGTCTTATTACCCGATTGTGTGCCTTGTGTCTTGTTTGTATAATTAGTATAACTACTCTCCTGCCGGGGGTCCTGCCAACCAGTGATGTACCTGAACGCGTTCAATGAACGATCGTTCATGAACGCGTTCATATTTTGGGCGAACGTGAACTGAACGTACTGTATTTCCGCTAGATGAACGTAATTGAGAACGCGTTCATTCTCAGCGCTGTATAACGGCGTTCAAAAGTGCGTTCATTCTCAGCACTGTATTATAACGGCGGTCAAAAGTGTGCCAGATTTCATATGCCTTTCAGCCGAAAACCCAGTTAAAACACACCGTAAACAGGCTTCAAAATAATGCGGAAAACCACCCAATCTGGCAACAGCAAGCTACCTGTGACGCGTACGCGCCTGTCACCCCTGGCTGTCGCACTAAAATATAAATATACTAAATATATCAGACTCCTCACAACAAACAATGTGGAACCGCGGAACCGGCGAGCATTGAATGAATGAATGAATGAATGAATTAGTATGGACGAAGCCGAGAGCAGCTGCAGCAGCACTCGCTCAGAGTGAGACTCTACGGCAGGGGTGGGGAACCTCCGGCCTCCGGCCGTATACGGCCCGCGAGACAATTTGGTACGGCCCTCGAGGTAATTTATAAACACACGCAAAAAATAAAAAAATGAAAGAAATCTAGACCGCAAAAAAATTAAACAAGCGAGTGCCTGTTTTTCCTGGCCAAGGTCAGGGTCCTTGAACACAACACGAGCCTAACGTGTCATCACGTGGTATATGTCTCGACTGACAGGGGTGCAGTTCTGACGGAGAGCACCAGAACGCCACTCCAGCACTTCAGAAATTGCAGTACCGATAAGTCCATACACATGCCGCAGTTTCTGCGTGTCTGTGTCTTTAGTTGAAAGCCCAGTGGCGATCTGCTCATCTCTCATACTGATCAGACAGTCAATAACTGTGTTGTTATCATTAGCATCTGGTTAGCTAGCTATGCTAACGAATATAAGAAGCTTTGTCTACAACCAGTGAGGTAAAGGCACATCTTTATATGATCATTATAGTTATAAAAAAAATAAGAGAATAAAGTAAACAGGTATAAAATACTATATGACAGTTATTAATAAAGAAGAATACAGTTTGAAAGGGTAGTGATTTGTCAAATATCCATAAATTAAAAGAAAATCTGCTTACAGTTGTGTTTGGGTGTTGAGAGATGTGTCCATAGATCTCCTAATGTTGCTCTCAAAGTGCAACAAATCTTCCCAGGGGAGCATGCCCCCCGGACCCCTCTAGAGGAGGTTAGGTCCCCCCCACTTAAACCATGTTCACATGGATAGGAAACTAAATACATTTGCACACATCTTGTGTCCATAAATTATCTTTCTGTTTTGGTGGTCACGCCACACCCTGCACGTGCATGCATACACGAGTCATGGTGAGATATCTGGATTAAGAGGTTGCTTTTTCTTTGCACAAAATGAAATGAATGAGCTGTGATTTTAGTTTTTTTAAGCAGAGGTCAATAACTTGTACGGCCCTCTGAGGATATTGTAAAAATTGAAATGGCCCATTAACATCGTACAGGAGACAAATAATAGAATACACCGCCTCCGACTCCCTTTTCCTGGCGCTACAATGTTTTATTTTGAAAGGTCTTCACCTCCTGTCTTGCCTGTTTCTGTCTGTGTTGTATTTTGTCTTGTCTAGATCTGTTTTTGGTTTTCTGTCTCAGTTGTGTCTTGTCTAGATCTGTCTTTGGTTTTCTGTCTGCATTGTGTTTTGTCTTTAGATCTGTCTGTGGTTCCCTGTCGTTAGTTTCCCTGGTGTGTCTTATTACCCGATTGTGTGCCTTGTGTCTTGTTTGTATAATTAGTATAACTACTCTCCTGCCGGGGGTCCTGCCAAGTCAACCCTGTGTCCTGCCTTGCCTGTGTCCTGTGTCTTATTACCCGATTGTGTGCCTTGTGTCTTGTTTGTATAATTAGTCTACTACTCTCCTGCCGGGGGTCCTGCCAACCCTGTGTCCTGCCTTGTCCCCGGGCCGTCCGCCCGAGTCCCCCTTTTTGAACTCTGCCTTGCCCCCGGGCCGTCCGCCCGAGTCCCCCTTTTTGAACTCTGCCTTGCCCCCGGGCCATCCGCCCGAGACCCCTTCCTTGAACTCTGCCTTGCCCCTGGGCCGTCCGCCCGAGACACCTTCCGGGTCCTCCGCTGTCAGCCCAAGCCCGTCCTCCAGACCCCCTCCACCCACCCTGTTGGCCTAAATAAAAAAATGAATTATACATTTAAATAAATAATATCAACATAATAAATACCAATAAAGAAGATCAACAAATATTTTGGAGCGCACTTCCACAACCTACTAAACATATATAAATATGATAACTAATGTAACTCACAACCTGTAATGTTTAATTATACTGCTACACGCAGTACTCTTATTTTGGTAACACCTTATCCGGAAACCGGAAGTAGCAAGCTAAGAGGTTCCAGCTTGACAAGGTTAGTATACATTAACTGTATGCTAGCAGGGCTCGACAGTAACGGTTGCCAGGTTGCCATGGCAACCATTCAGAAAAAATGTCAACCACTTCTTGGCCATCAGTGGCAACCAGTTTTTAACATAAAGTAACAAGGACAGCAAACAGCAAAATGTGCACCCCAAAAGAGATACATGTTAATTATTTGTTGTATTAAGAGTGATATTTAATTATTGTTGTGACCAGTCGGAACCTGATACTTAAGTTGCATGTGCATTGGTGTGATTACGGAGCCAGAAAGCGATGCACGTTTAATCGCGTGCGCGGTGCGTGGTGTGTTTGTTCTACAAAAAATGGCGAAGCAAATTAAGTTGTTTGACTGTGGGGTAAAACGTTTGGCCAACCCGTCAACATCTCAAACGAATGTTCAAAGTGATTAAACGGATAAAGCGCATGGTGAACCCGAACGAAAAGCAAAGAGGAAATGGGTAAAGCCTTGGGAGGCGAAATATATATGTACATTCTGCTCCGTTGTCCATTCACTTCCGGTAAAAGTTCCTTCAAAATAAGAGTCCCGATCTTATTACTACCAAATAAAAGTGCAAAACGAAACTTTACCATAGGAAAATAGTGGCATACAAATATAATCACTTCTATAAAAAGGTAACACATTTTAAATATAGTTAGACATATTAAAGGTCATTTACAGCATTAATAAATTTATATCTAATTCTTAACTGAATGGTTTTCATTTATTTAACATTAGAAATGTATTAGTCTGGCCAATCCAAGACTTCGATGCTGAAGGGCCAATGTATGAAGGTAGATATGGTGCAAAATGCAAGAGCGTGTAACACCTGATGTGAGCACTTGGAGAAAAGAAATCTGAGTTGGTGTGCATACATTTACACTTGTATAAACTATCCACAGGGTTGGGTTGTAACGGAATACATGTAACGGCGTTACGTAATCAGAATACAAAAATCAAGTAACTGTATTCAGCTCGCGTTACATTTGAAAAACGAGTAATCTGATTACAGTTACTTTCGTAAACCTGAAGTGAATACATTTTGGATTACTTATTGGAATTATTGGTGGAAAGATTTCCTCACAACATTTAATATTCATTACTAAAGGTACAGCGGAATCATCACAGCGCACAAAACCTATTACCACCGCAGATGGGCCAAAAAAGCGTTTGAAAAAAAATCGCGGGTCTGCTCGCTCTGAAACAATAACAACGAAACATGGAGGAACAAAAGTCTGCGTTTAAATCGCGTGTGTGTATATAGAGGTGTGTGTGGTTAAAACACATCAGCCTGCGGTCGCTCTTTAGCCTTACTAATGATTATTTCTGAAGGTAAACACAGTGAAGGCGGTGCGAAAGGCGGTGCGAGCTCGTCTTCTTAGAGGCTGAGTTAACCCTCCCTCTGCCTCCTGGCGCTGCAGAGATGTCATGAAGTGAAGCAGGTTTTCCTTCTATAAAACAGCTGCGGGCAGCAGATACCGTGAGAGTCACAGACAGGAATTCATAGATCAAGGCAGACTGGTGCACACACTCTCCTCTCCTGTTTTGCCGATCAGGTGCTTAAACAAATATAGCTCTACACCCAGGGGCGGACTGGGACTACAAATCAGCCCGGGACTCTCGACCGCAAGTAAATACCGCTAGTAAATTGTCGGGGGGGGGGGGTGCTAGTGACTTACCGCAGAGGTAGACATTAAGGGTAAAATGCCACTGGCCCTCTGTTCATATTTGGTTTATTAAAATAATGATATTGTGGTCATTGTTAAAAAATGTCTGCTATTTTTATGAGTATTATTATTTGTATAATGCGCTTTCTGCCTTCCTGTCATTAGGAGTTAGACATGTAATGGCTATGTAATTGATTTGATTAGAACCTTCATTATCCTAAACTGGTGGGACATTTCGCCAATACCTTTATATTGTCCACTCTTCACTTACTTGTCAGCATAGGTCGGCATTGATGTACAGAGCCGACAGAAGACCTTGTTTATATTGGCATCATATTGAGAGGTGACGCGTCCTAAAACCAGGAAGTAGCTGCTGGTTCCCTCGACAAAAAGCAATGGGATTTCTCCACAGGGTTTTGGAAAATAGCTGGAAATAAGGTCTGTGGAAAACAAACCTCTTTGATAAATGCACGTTTTGTTCAGCCGGATAATCTCCACATGTCTACCCTACTTTGATAATTTCCGAATCATAAATCTAATCGATAGATTATAAAAGGGTTTTAGGACGCATGACCGCACCACTAGAAGCCAACTCCATCGATCAAGCTGAAACTTTCTCTCCCTCTTCTTCTCATGCTCCCTGTCACTCTCCTTTAACTCCTCCGGTGACTTTCTTTTATTTGAAGATTGTTTTTTGCCCGGCGCTTGGCCGGTTACCGCTGGTATTAAAAACATTTTGGCGAATGGTTAGGTGGCGCGATAGTCTTTAGTGAAGGAGCACACTCACAGGAGCCTGCTCGCGCTGCGCTCCGCAGCAAACAGCAGTTTGATTTTCACCCAACAACGACAACCGACTCACGGAACGCTATGTTGTAGCGTTGATAAACGAAACAATGTAACTAAATTGCTAGTCAAAATACCAATACCAATTTTTTTAAGGCAATATTTTTAGTGGCCCGAGCGCGGGCAAGTGGAAAGTACGTTATGCTGGCCTGGGGTGTCTTAATAGTGCTTCAGGGCCAGCGGGCCATTTAATGTCGAGCCCTGCCGGTTACCGGCCGGCCCACATCGTCCGACCGGCCCACTTCAATACCGGCCCATCGGGATTCGTCCCGAACGTCCCGATGGCCAGTCCGCCCCTGTCTACACCCCTGGCCGAAATGTCCTTAAAATGAAGTCCGAGTTCGACATTTTAATTCATGTCCTGCCAACACTGGCAGGACAGAAGGCGACACGCCCTTTCTAAGCCGTGTCCCTCACTCACTTCTCACATCCCAAGCTGCATCCCCAACAAGTGTATTATGTTGTTAAATCGTTTCAGATGTGATGTTTCAGTTGTGCTCTTGATAAGCCATTAAAACAGTAAAAACACGTTCAGTTTCCTTTTGCTTTTTGTGTCTCCTGTTCACCAAAACATACCCATTTTAGATGGAAAAAGAAAGTAATCCAAAAGTAATCTAAAAGTAATCTGATTACGTTGACACGTAACTGTAACTGTATTCGGATTACTTTCAGAGCCATGTAATCAGTAATCAGTAACTGATTACATTTACAAAGTAACCCTCCCAACCCTGACTATCCACGTAACTGTGAACCAAATTTGAAGTCACAGAAGGAAAAAAAAAGTTCTGTAGCTTGTAGAAAAAAAATGAACTTAGTGATAAAATGTTCACTTGCAGAAAAATACATATTTTTTAAATATATTTTCCATTACAACTGCAACTTGGTTATTACAACCTCTCAAATCAGTCATTACAACTTGACGAATCTGCTCTGCGGCAGTATAAATCGACGAATCTGCGGTCTTGACTTTTGCTACACTTCTTGCGATAAATGTGTCGCAAAAGTAATTTTCACCTGTAGATATGGGGGGAGGGAGGGGGGTTGGAGCGAAGGGGCGGAGCTATCAGAACGACGAGGCTCGGGTGACTGGAGACTGCGGGGCTAACGGTCCGTGTCGCTACCAGACCGCTGACATGGCGCGTCAATCAACGGTAAGTTTTGCCCATTACTTGCCCAGTATTACTTTGAATATTATTATTGTGATTGAGGATTAAATCCGCTTTGAAGACCACCGTTTTATATCGTGCAGTTTAGCGGCAAAATAACGTCAGTTAGCCAGCTAACGCTAGCTTTGTTGAGTTTATGCTAGCTAAACAAGTATTGGTTGTAGTCTACAGCTGTAATTAATATATTATAGCCTACTGCTTTGGCACTAACGTTTGATAACCGTTTATGAAAATAAAACCAATTGAACTGTACTGAAATAATGACAAGTTTTATAATTGTCTTGGGCTCCTGCTGTGTTTTTAAAGCCTTTGTAAATTATCCATGCTATTTTCTATTTAGAACGAAGACTTCAGAATCTTAAAATCTCTTAACGTTTCTATGCAATTGTGCTAAATTCAACTCAAATATTAATATGTTTGCATGACATGTTGTTTATATTTTGCCATCACTTAATTATACGTTTAATACAGGGGTACTCAAATACAAATCTTAAAGGTCCAAAATAAATGTTTCAATAAGACAAAGGTACGTTTATTACGGTCATTCAAACTTTTAAACAATTGCAACAAGATTCTTAAAACGAGGTTGCAAAAACAAAAATAATCTGTATGCAGCAGTTTTCATTGTTATTGTGTCTGTGCTTGATCCCGCAGAGTCGCAGTGTAAGAGCAGCACAGTTATGAATAAAGGCAGCTGCACTCTTTTTCATTCAGCATTCCCATTATTGCTTTATATATGTCTTGCCCCCTTGTGTGTCCACTGAGGTTCGTCAGGCCCAACACATCTTCAACAAACTCCCCCTTTGCCTCATCATAAAAACTCACAAACACCAGCAACTGAGCATTGTCAGTGGTGTCAGTGGACTCATCCACAGCTAAGGAAATGCACTGTGCATTTTTTATTCCATCACAAAGCTGATTAATGAAATCACCAGCAAGTATTTATGTTCTTCTGGTTGCTGTGGAATCTGAGAGGGGGATTTGCTTGATTTGACCTGTTATTTTCTCTTTTTGTTTGCCTTCAACATGGTCTCCATCACTTCAGTCATGCATTCTTTTATACTTCAGTTATTATCCAGTGGAATGTCCTTACCTACTAACCTAGTTAAATCAAAGTGGTTACTTTTTTTTGGCTGGGCAGTGTAGTTTTACACACCGTCTTATTTGACTTTCTTAGGACTTAAAACTGTTTTTTGGGGGCAGACCCCTCAAAGAAATTTTTTTTTTACACACGTAAGGTCATCATCTTAATAGTTTTGTATACTCATCCATGAGCAGAGGATCAAGTTGACGTGTATTACAGCTGAATGCAGTGATTACCATTTTGTTCAGCAAAACGCCTCACAAACGTATTAAGATCAACAGCTTTAGTGCGTTTTGATTCAATGCTGAGTGCAGCCAAACTGACAGTCTCTTCTCTGTCAGTGTAGACCGCAAATACCTCATTCCTTCAGTGCTTGGGTCCGAATGCTTCTCGTTTTGCGCCGTCCCGTTCAAATGAAATCGCCGCCAATCATATGTCCACGCTCGCGCCAGGACCGGGGGAGGGGTTACATGACGTGCATCTTGTGCTGCATTCACTTGCACTCGGACATTAGAGACTTTCTCTCATAAATGTCCGATGAGCGCTGTTTGCAGTCTATGGACATAGCGGATCATTTTGACTCGTTGCGTTGTGGCGATGTCTCGCAGATAACACAGATAATACATATGAAAAGTATAATTTGCTCAGAGTCCAGAGACAGTTGTGGTTCGGTCCGGATCCGGACCGGAGTCCGTACTTTGAGGATGCCTGGTTTAATACATTTAAGTCAAGCTAAGGTACATGTGATGGTAGCTAGTTAGTACTCTTACCTGTGATGCCTACTCCAAACAGCATAATAACCAGACTGTATCATTAAAACTACAAGTACCAGTTCTAGATCCTTGACTTTAGAAAAACAATTAAAGAGACAACATTTATTTAAAGACCAATCTTTATTTGAAGGTGCCTCTTAACCTGGGATATTAGTTATACAGTAATAGTATTGACAATCTAAAAAAACTGAGCAACTCAACAGTCAACTTTATATTTCTTATTGTCTAAAGCATTTATTATTTTCATTTTCCCCCTCATATTCAGTGTGGACGGATTGAGACAGCGTGGTGTCCAGAGAGCTGCAGAGACTTCAGGGAGAAACCTCCGTGTGATGGACGTCCTGTCTGTTGGTTTGGAGAGGACTGAGGTTCTTTCCTCAGCGAGGAGGACCAGGCCTAATGGAGGAGCCCATGCTGGGCATAGCTGATATCAACTGCATAGGCCTAGTCTGTCACTTTATTTGACTAAATGTGTTTACTTATACATTTAATAGGTTTACACCTTCTGTCCATATGTGCTTTTTATTTAAAACATGTGTTTAGAGTCGGTGACCTCCTGATAATTTATTCCGGTAAATTACTCTGACCTACTAATTGACCTGACCGAAGTTATTGAGTCTATGTAAGTTTACTGCTTGGCTCAGATCCACCAACGTCAGCAAGATCTCACCTCTATTAACTCCCCGAAGAACCAGGTTCAATTAACTGCTGTTTCTATTCAGACAACTCTTTTTAATCTGTTTAAGCGATCCCGAAGGATTTTGATATCAGTAAATGAGGTGTGTTCCTACCTAAACATGAGTGTGGCAGGGTGCAGTCTTACCTTTGAAGCAGGAGAGGAGAGCACAGATTTTCTTTTTAGTTGTCCCAATCCAAAAGGTGAGATCAGTTTATTTGAAGAAAAAATAGGTCCAAACTAATACAGAGTCTTTACACATTATAATCATACAAAACATATCATGCTGGGGTTATATTTTTTATCTAAAACCTTAATTCATATTCATTTTATTCCCGTGCGTACGCCTTCCGGGTTCTTCTAAATAATACTATTAGGTCTAAGCCTACCGTACGTCCGAATAATGTCTTCCAGGTAGATCTAAATAGTGTTATTCATTTGATTCCTGTACGTTCTTAATAACGCCTTCCAGGTCGATCTAAATAGTACTATTAGGTCTAAGCTTCCCGTACGTCCGAATAACGTCTTCCAGGTAGATCTAAATAGTGTTATTCATTTGATTCCTGTACGTTCTTAATAACGCCTTCCAGGTCGATCTAAATAGTACTATTAGGTCTAAGCTTCCCGTACGTCCGAATAACGTCTTCCAGGTAGATCTAAATAGAATTATTAGTTATAAGATTCTGTACGTAATAATTACGCATTCCAGGCAAGGTCTAACCATTAGTTATAAGATCCTGTACGTAATAATTACGCATTCCAGGCAGGTCTAACTAAAAGTATTTGTCCTAAAGTCCTGTACGTAATAATTACGCATTCCAGGTAGAGTCTAACTATTAGTTATAAGATCCCCGTACGTCCTAACAATGCCTTCCGGGTATACCTTACCGAGAGCCATCTAACCCAGCTCTGAGGGCCAGAGCTTACCGGGAGAGAGTATACCAGGGGTTTCCCCCTCTCTCCCCCCCTAAATCCAAAAAAGCCAGTCTTTTTATGCTCAAAAAACCGGATAGAAAACCCCATAAACACCTCCTCTATACCCAACCAACATATTCTATTTGCTCTGGCATAAGACACACCTTCCCAAGTTTGTGTAAAAAAACAAACAAAACATGACTAGACATATTCTATGGCTATGACATAACCACCCTTTTGAGGCCTCAATGTGTTTCTCCTTAAGTCAGGAGCCCCCCTCCCTGCTGTGAGAGGAGAGGAAAGAACCTGCCTACTCTCTTGTCAGAGAGTAAGGCATAAATCATTATAGGTCTTACACTCAACTTAACAAACCACTTTGTTTTGTTTATGCTGTAAATATAGAAAAAACCTAAAATATGAATCATTTTCATTGTGGGTTATACAAGAATATAATTGATTATAACTAACTTTCGTTTTAAGTATTCAACATACTATGAAGCTCTCAACACCCTCTTTTTAAAACGCAAAGTTATCAAACAGCAACAACTAAAATTGTAAGCATACATACATATTCAAAAACCATCAAGACGCATTCTCATTATGGGTTCATACAAGAATATGATTGATCATATATGATTTATAATTAACTTTCATTTTAAGTATTCACTTCATACTATGAAGCTCTCAACACATGTTTGATTAACTTTTGGTTCACATTTCAATAAATTGTATTTGTATTCCTGTCGTCCATTATTCTTACTGAAAATGTTAGATTACACATTCACATCTGACTGAAGTTTGGCCCCATTTATTTGTGACGTTGCAAACTCTGCGGTACAAGGCACAAGTGATGTGAAGCTCATAAAGTGAGGCAAATAGAAATAATCAGCTGATGGAGTGTAGATGTGGAAATAGATGCATCCCATCAGCTGACTATGTTTTTTGCCACACTTTATAAGCCTGACTATAACCACCCCTTCTCTGAGGTGCAGGCAGCGTCACAAACAAATGATGGTCCTGATAGACTACAAAAATATTCGGTGTGCAGATCTTTGTTTTCACAATAAAAGTAGTTTCTTAGTGAATGTCCTGTACTGGTCTTAAAATCTCATAACATCAGCTTTTAATTTTCCTCTTGGATGTTCTTCTTGACCCTCAGAGAAGAAGAAAATGCGTGTCTCTCAGGCATGTCCTTTCCTCACAAAAATGACAGGAAACATAAAACATTATTGCAGAACAAGTGTGTTATTTATGAAAGAGGTGTGTTTGTGTGTTTAGGGGCTGTTGATATAATTATTTTTTAATTGTAATCAGATTATGAATGAACAGTATAAAATGCATAAACATTGAAATATATTATCAAAATAATATTTAACTGTTACAAAACGTAGTGCAACTGTAGAAGCTTGCTCTGTTGTCTCACTGAAAGAATAACTTTTACCACGTTTTTTACAGACAATACTGAGAGATAAATAGTAGCAGTTCTCACTATGTGTTAAATATCTTTGCCTTCAATACATTAAATTAGAAAGCTGACTGATTGTCATATTGCTTGTTAACATCTAAATGTAACTTTTTGCATGGAAAAAACCTAGTATAAATATCTAGTATTTAGTATTGTTTAATGGAATGTATATCAGTGTATTAAAGTCAATACTTCATTTATTTAAACCAATATCTTTCTTGATTCTTTGTACAGTATGAAAAAATAGTATTTGTACCTGTGCTGAAGTTCACTGCTGTGAGGAGTCCAGTTCTGTCTCTTACTCTCTGGTCCAGCCTGTCTGCATCACCTGGACACCTTAAACAAACAGATATACAGTGGGGCAAAAAAGTATTTATTCAGCCACCAATTGTGCAAGTTCTCCCACTTAAAAAGATGAGAGAGGCCGGTAATTTTCATCCTAGGTACACTTCAACTATGAGAGACAGAATGGGGGGAAAGAATCCAGGAAATCACATTCAAGGATTTTTAATGAATTAATTGGTAAATTCCTCGGTAAAATAAGTATTTGGTCACCTACAAACAAACAAGATTTCTGGCTCTCACAGACCTGTAACTTCTTCTTTAAGAGCCTCCTCTGTCCTCCACTCGTTAACTGTATTAATGGCACCTGTTTGAACTTGTTATCAGTATAAAAGACTACTGTCCACAACCTCAAACAGTCACACTCAAAACTCCACTATGGCCAAGACCAAAGAGCTGTCAAAGGACACCAGAAACAAAATGATAGACCTGCACCAGGCTGGGAAGACTGCATCTGCAATAGGTAAGCAGCTTGGTGTGAAGAAATCAACTGTGGGAGCAATTATTAGAAGATGGAAGGCATACAAGACCACTGATAATCTCCCTCGATCTGGGGCTCCACGCAAGATCTCACCCCGTGGGGTCAAAATGATCACAAGAACGGTGAGCAAAAATCCCAGAACCACACGGGGGGACCGAGTCAATGACCTGCAGAGAGCTGGGACCAAAGTAACAAAGGCTACCATCAGTAACACACTACGCCGCCAGGGACTCAAATCCTGCAGTGCCAGACGTGTCCCCCTGCTTAAGCCAGTACATGTCCAGGCCTGTCTGAAGTTTGCTAGAGAGCATTTAGATGATCCAGAAGAGGCTTGGGAGAATGTCATATGGTCAGATGAAACCAAAATATAACGTTTTGGTAAAAACTCAACTAGACGTGTTTGGAGGAGAAAGAATGCTGAGTTGCATCCAAAGAACACCTACTGTGAAACATGGGGGTGGAAACATCATGCTTTGGTGCTGTGTTTCTGCAAAGGGACCAGGACGACTGATCCGTGTAAAGGAAAGAATGAATGGGGCCATGTATCGTGAGATTTTGAGTGACAACCTCCTTCCATCAGCAAGGGCATTGAAGATGAAATGTTGCTGGGTCTTTCAGCATGACAATGATCCCAAACACACCGCCCGGGCAACGAAAGGAGTGGCTTCGTAAGAAGCATTTCAAGGTCCTGGAGTGGCCTAGCCAGTCTCCAGATCTCAACCCCATAGAAAATCTTTGGAGGGAGTTGAAAGTCCGTGTTGCCCAGCGACAGCCCCAAAACATCACTGCTCTAGAGGAGATCTGCATGGAGGAATGGGCCAAAGTACCAGCAACAGTGTCTGAAAACCTTGTGAAGACTTACAGAAAACATTTGACCTCTGTCATTGCCAACAAAGGGTATATAACAAAGTATTGAGATGAACTTTTGTTATTGACCAAATACTTATTTTCCACCATAATTTGCAAATAAATTCTTTAAAAATCAGACAATGTGATTTTCTGGATTGTTTTTTTCTCATTCTGTCTCTCATAGTTGAGGTATACCTAGGATGAAAATTACAGGCCTCTCTCATCTTTTTAAGTGGGAGAACTTGCACAATTGGTGGCTGACTAAATACTTTTTTGCCCCACTGTATATGTAAAGAACCATGTGTACAAACAATATAACTTATTCTCTTCTGTTGAACATGTTAGATTGTGTATTGTCCGCGTCAGGGTCCTTTTTATTTTACTGTAACTTTGGAAGTTGTGTTACCAATGCTTACTGTTTATTTGATATCAATTTGGTTATACAATTAATAAAAACAACAAGGTTTGGGTTTGTTCTTCAGATACAGTATGACTGATGTTAACGTGTAAGCTCAATAATGAACTCCAGCTCAACCAACCATATTGTAATATCTAAGTACAGTAATCATCTTGAAATATGACATTAATAATTGTAATATACACACATCTTATTGTGAGGTTGATTTCACATACACTACTTTGACGTTAGCTAAATAGAAAATAGCATGGATAATTTACAAAGGCTTTAAAAACACAGCAGGAGCCCAAGACAATTATAAAACGTGTCATTATTTCAGTACAGTTCAATAGGTTTTATTTTCAAAAACGGTTATCAACCGTTAGTGCCAAAGCAGTAGGCTATATAATATATGAATTACTACTGTAGACTACAACCACTACTTGTTTAGCTAGCATAAACTCAACAAAGCTAGCGTTAGCTGGCTATCTGACGTTATTTTGGCACTAAACTGCACGATATAAAACGGTGGTCTTCAAAGCGGATTTAATCCTCAATCACAATAATAATATTCAAAGTAATACTGGGCAAGTAATGGGCAAAACTTACCGTTGATTGACGCGCCATGTCAGCGGAATGGTAGCGACACGAACCGTTAGCCCCGCAGTCATCCGGTACGACCTGACTGTGGCTGTGTGACTGACCCGAGCCTCGTCGTTCTGATAGCTCCGCCCCTTCGCTCCAACCCCCCTCCCTCCCCCCACATCTACAGGTGAAAATTACTTTTGCGACACATGTATCACAAGAAGTGTAGCAAAAGTCAAGACTGCAGATTCGTCGATTTATACTGCCACAGAGCAGATTCGTCAAGTTGTAATGACTGATTTGAGAGGTTGTAATAACCAAGTTGCAGTTGCATTTCATCACTAAGTTCATTTTTTTTCTACAATCTACAAAACTTTTTTTTTTCTTCTGTGACTTCAAATTTGGTTCACAGTTACATGGATATTTTATACAAGTGTACATTTGGTTCACAGTTACGTGGATATGTTATACAAGTGTACATTTGGTTCACAGTTACGTGGATATTTTATACAAGTGTAAATTTGGTTCAGTTACGTGGATATTTTATACAAGTGTAAATGTATGCACACAAGCTCAGATTTTTTTTCTGCAAGTGCTCACATCAGGTTTTAAAGGCTCTCGCATTTTGCACCATATCTACCTTCATATATTCACGTATTACATCAAGGGCATACAATTAGGCAGAATAAATAAAAAAATTTTTTAATTGTGCATCGCAGCGCCCCTCCAGATCTGGCGCCCTAGGCGACCGCCTAGTTTGACAGTGGGAAGGGCCGGCCCTGGGTGTTAGGGTTAGGATGGGAGGAAGAGCAGGGTTAGCCTGAAGGGAGGGAAAAGTGAAGGATATATGGGAAGGGAACAGCTTATAGTTTGGAGGAGAGGTTTTTAGGTTGGGGAGCAGTGGCGGCGCTAGGGGGTGGCTACTTGGGCTCAAGCCCCGGATGTTTTCTGAAAAGCCCTGGATGTTTCACTTAAAAAAATATATATATATATATATATTTATATTATATATATATATATATTTTTTTTAAACGTCTCGGGAGTAATGTGCAGTACCGGAGTCCACCAGAGAGGCAGCCACTGTGGGACATTAGCCTGCGTACTGCGTATCCTGCCCTGAAGAAGAAGTGATCCTTCCTAGTGCCTGACGAGTTTTAAGCTAATAGCCTATACCAGGCATCCTCAAAGTACGGACTCCGGTCCGGATCCGGACCGAACCACAACTGTCTCTGGACTCTGAGCAAATTATACTTTTCATATGTATTATCTGTGTTATCTGCGAGACATCGCCACAACGCAACGAGTCAAAATGATCCACTATGTCCATAGACTGCAAACAGCGCTCATCGGATATTTATGAGAGAAAGTCTCTAATGTCCGAGTGCAAGTGAATGCAGCACAAGATGCACGTCATGTAACCCCTCCCCCGGTCCTGGCGCGAGCGTGGACATATGATTGGCGGCGATTTCATTTGAACGGGACGGTGCAAAACGAGAAGCATTCGGACCCAAGCACTGAAGGGATGAGGTATTTGCGGTCTACACTGACAGAGAAGAGACTGTCAGTTTGGCTGTACTCAGCATTGAATCAAAACGCACTAAAGCTGTTGATCTTAATACGTTTGTGAGGCGTTTTGCTGAACAAAATGGTAATCGCCGCATTCAGCTGTAATACATGTCAACGTGATGCTCTGCTCACGGATGAGCATACAAAACTATTAAGATGATGACCTTACGTGTGTAAATATATTTTTTTCTTTGAGGTGGTGTGCTCCGAAAAAACAGTTTTAAGTCCTGAGAAAGTCAAATAAGACGGTGTGTAAAACTACACTGCCCAGCCAAAAAAAAGTAACCACTTTGATTTAACTAGGTTAGTAGGTAAGGACATTCCACTGGATAATAACTGAAGTATAAAAGAATGCATGACTGAAGTGATGGAGACCATGTTGAAGGCAAACACAAAGAGGAAATAACAGGTCAAATCAAGCAAATCCCCCTCTCAGATTCCACAGCAACCAGAAGAACATAAATACTTGCTGGTGATTTGATTAATCAGCTTTGTGATGGAATAAAAAATGCACAGTGCATTTCCTTAGCTGTGGATGAATCCACTGACACCACTGACATTGCTCAGTTGCTGGTGTTTGTGAGTTTTTATGATGAGGCAAAGGGGGAGTTTGTTGAAGATGTGTTGGACCTGACGAACCTCAGTGAACACACAAGGGGGCAAGACATTTATAAAGCAATAATGGGAATGCTGAATGAAAAAGAGTGCAGCTGCCTTTATTCATAACTGTGCACTTCTTACACTGTGACTCTGAGGGATCAAGCACAGACACAATAACAATGAAAACTGCTGCATACAGATTATTTTTGTTTTTGCAACCTCGTGTTAAGAATCTTGTTGCAATTGTTTAAAAGTTTGAATGACCGTAATAAACGGACCTTTGTCTTATTGAAACATTTATTTCGGACCTTTAAGATTTGTATTTGAGTACCCCTGGCCTGTTAAGGATATTAGAAAGTTATTGTCCTCGAAGCAGGCGCAACAAGCTGCAGCAGCAGCAGTATCAGCAGCTGACAACAATGTCATCACCAGCAGTCAAGAAATGGATAATGTTTATGTTTAGTTAAAAAATAGCACTGCAAACTTTTTTCAATCATGTACCCCCTTTGAAAAAAAGAATTCAGCCAAGTACCCCGTGATCAGCGCAACAAAATTGTTAGGGAAAAAATGCCTATATAAAGAGGTAGAGTACAGCCTTTCACCATCAGTGTCTGATTTATTAAAACAACAACATTGTAACTGAGAAACACTTAAATGCTACATTTCAAATGTTTACAATCCATCACTAAATTCATGGCAAACCAATTTGAACATCATGCAATAACACTATGATGACATTAGTTGCATTGAACTGATCTTTTTAATAAGTTGTACTTACAATGTAGTGAGAAATATGGGCTTGTGCTTCACTGAGGACCTTTGTCATTCTGACAGGGAGGCAACTGCAGCTATTACACTTCTCGTTTTGAAATATGTGAAACTCTGTTAATATAAAACCCACACTGCTCAAACTTCCTTATACTTTTCCTAAGATTAGTATATTTATTTATTTTGGGAGAATGAAGAGAAAAAGATATATGAGCATTTTATGAGCATGGGATTTTGACCCCACTTTGCGGCCACACACCGTTGCCAAGCAACGCTTATTGTTTAGGTCCTTTGATAAGCAGGCAGTCATATCATTAACTAGAACTAGCTAGATCTGATAGATTTGGACATAAACCGAGTGAAGTCTAACCGGACGCGAGAGAGAGAGAGATCAGAGATCAGATCAGCTGCTGCTGCTGACGCAGAACACGCAGCTCTGCATGATCACAGCTCCGTCCGCTGTGACGGACCGGTGAGCGGACCAAAATACACTAAGAGTTAGACCTAACACACTTAGCTAGTTTATCTACTCTGGAACTAGCTAAACTAGTTATACATATATGCATCCTTTACTGTCGGCCGTCGGGTCACTTATTACAGGTCCAGCGAGCTGCACGAGCCTGACGAGCTGTCAGGAGAGGAAAAGAGAGCACCCCGTTTATTGTTCCCATTTTATTATCCAGAATTACTGTAAACTTTTGAAGAAAGTAGTTAATCTACTATTAGTAGTTTGTTTAAATGCATTAATTACGTATTTTTTTCATTAATATAAAATAAATCTCACGTACCCCCTGCAGTACTCCAACGTACCCCTAGGGGTCCGCGTACCCCCATTTGAGAACCACTGCACTAATGGGTTGCGGGTGGTCTGTAGGTCCTGGGGTGATGGGATTCCCGTCGGAGTCAAAAGCTAGTGGCTTTAAATTAACTCTGAGAAATGTTGTGGGTCTTGCCGGGGTGGAATATAATGGGCTAGGGAGGGGGACCAGTGAGATAACACCTAATGGTGGCCGGATAGGCTGGGGGGAACCTAGGGAATTGTGATGGGGGAGATTTAACTCAGAGAGCCCAAACAAATCAGGGGAATAGAGGGATTCTGGGGTCCAGTTGGAGGGGGAGGAGCAGCTGTAGATAGAAGTGTGGCTAATGGCTATTGTGACTCTACCACGTTTAGCAGGTCCTGCCGGGATAGGATGGCGTTGGCTAAGGCGGGGGACAGGTACAGTTAAAGTGGGGCACCCAGATCCAATAGTTGTTGGAGGGGTGGGTGTAACTGAAAGTGGGGGGGTCGCTCCACTGATTGGTGGAGGGGCCCGTGTTAGGGGGATATATGCAACTAAGGGGGGGCAGGTAAGTATCAAGATTGGCGGGGGGGTTGGTGTCCCATGAAGGGGGCTAGGGTTAAGGTTAGTGGGCCTGGGAGGGAGTGTTAAAGGAGGAAGAGAGGGGATAGTGGTTGTGCGTGAAAGTAAAGTAAGGGTATTGGGAAGACTAGGGGGGGTGGAGCAAAGTCGTCGAGAGGTTTGAGATCTCTGTGGCAGTGGTAGTGGTGGAAAAGAGGTAGGGTTGGTGATGTCAAGAGGAAGGGTAGGTGGGTGGGGGTCTGAGGTGTTTAACAGGGAGTGCCAGGCAGAAATGGATGAGGGGGTGCTTCTTATGGTCTTACGAGCCTAATTAATGGCCCTGTTAAAAGCATCCCTCTTAAAAGGGACCAGGCTCGAACTGAGGTCCTTGAGGAGGTCAGTGTAATGAGTCCTAAGGATATCCAAATTACGCTGCATCCACATTTGTGTTTTCTTCCACCAGGTTTAAAATGTTACTGTTGGGAGCTGCTGGTTTGATGAAGGAGGTTACAATCTGTACTTTCCTGCCCATACCGGAGGGTGGAGATCCCCGGCGAGCTGCCTCGTCGAGGTGAAATATACTAAGGTGCAAGGATGTACCACCGTAGAGGCTTACAGTAATATATTTATTTTTAAAGAAAAGGAAAACAGTTAAAAGAAGACAGGCACAATAAACACAGTATAAAAACAAACAATTTCAAAGACCTTGTTAAAATGGTATGGCGTTTAGAGTAGGGCTGGGCGATATATCGAGTTTACACGATACATTGTGGATTGCACTACATGCGATGTCGTAAATGACCACATCGTGAACATCGAGTAATATGTTGTCAAATCAGTTTCCCGCCGCGGCCAAAATGAGCTTTCCTTTCTCCCTCATAGACACAGTCACACACGCAGGCACTAGGGTTGGGTACCGAGAACATTTCAAATCAACGGCATCATTTAGTAATGTGAATTTCGGTTCCACTTTTCGATGCCTGAGGAAATGTTTCTCGTCGCTCTCCGTAGCCTACTGTATGATTGCGGCGGGGCGGGAATTAATGTAGCGTTGTACCAGCGTAACCATGTTCGCCTAGGGTGCCAGATCGGTGGAGGCGCTGCGCTGGCAGCTCTGGGAGAAAAATAAATGGTTTGACCGTTGGGGCTCATCCTAATTTTCGGCCTTGATGTAAAAACATTCATAATTAAGTAAATGTAACACCCTTTTCATCCCAGTTACACTTTTCATTTGCCCTGTACAATGGGCGCTGTAAGTGATGAAAATGGGGGATGTTGGCTTATCTGGCATCCGCAGCTCACAGCCAAAGTGCGAGTGAGCGAGCGAGGGAGGGAGGGAGAAAGGGAGGGTGCACCGGTACGCGCTGTTATTATTAGCATCTGGTGCTAGCTGCTCTAACGGAAGAAGATGTTTCTACAATGATGTGGAGGGAGAGTCCTCTCCAGTCAGACTGAGTGGCTGATAACTTCAGCTCAGTGAGGTAAAGGACTCTGAGTGTTTAGATAGTTCACTTTAGTCTAAGTTATCTCAGTGGGTCTCAAACGTTTTGATCACAATTTATGTAAACACATATTTCCAAGGCACTCCTTTATAATTATTGGGATAAAACAGGTTTGAAATCATTCCAATGTATACTATAGGACAGTAAACCAGACATATCGATTTAAACTGGAGAGATACAAAAATATGCATAAATAAAACAAGATATGAATGAAAAACAAAAATAAAATACGTTACATGTATTTGTTATTGGCTATGGTAGGTTATTGGTTATGTATGTTCACATACTTATTTAATTATTAAAATGTAAACCGATCTTTTTCATATGGGTGTTTAGAGTTGTACCCCATTACATTACATTACATTGCATTTAGCTGACGCTTTTATCCAAAGCGACTTACAATAAGTACATTCGACCAGGAAGACACAACCTTGAAGAAAACAGAATCGTATAAGTACATCAGGTTTCATAGAGCCAATCATTTCAAGTGCTACTCAACTGGCTATATATAAGCCAGTCCTTTATTAGTATATAAGTGCTTTGTAAGCAGTGCTTTGTTAGTAATTCTATCGCTCGAGGTGGAGTCAAAAGAGATGAGTTTTCAGTCTGCGCCGGAAGGTGTGTAAGCTTTCTGCTGTCCTGATGTCAATGGAGAGCTCATTCCACCATTTTGGAGCCAGGATAGCAAACCCACGTGTTTTTGCTGCTGGGAACTTGGGTCCCCCTCGCAGCGAGGGTGCAGCGAGTCGTGTGGCTGATGCAGAGCGGAGTGCACGTGCTGGGGTGTACAGTTTAACCATGTCCTGGATGTAGGAAGGGCCAGATCCATTCGCAGCATCGTAGTGAAGGGAGCGGAGGAGCAGAGTGGTGTGGGAAAATGTTGGAAGGTTGAAGACCAGACGAGCCGCTGCATTCTGGATGAGCTGCAGAGGTCGGATGGCACATGCAGGTAGACCAGCCAGGAAGGAGTTGCAGTAGTCTAGGCGTGAGGTGACGAAAGCCTGGACCAGAACCTGCGTGGCTTTCTGGGTCAGCTGGGGACGTATCTTCCTGATGTTGTAAAGCGTGTATCTGCAGCAGCGGGTTGCAGCAGCGATGTTTGCAGTGAAGGACAGGTTGTTATCTAGGGTCACACCCAGATTCCTTGCAGTCTGGGTCGGGGAAACAACAGAGGTGCCGATGTTGATAGTCAGGTCAAGAGTGGGACAATCTTTTCCCGGAAGGAAAAGCAGTTCAGTCTTGTCAAGGTTGAGGTTGATCTAGTCTCTAGTAATTCTGCTTAAAGTGCACCAGATTGAAGCAATTTACTTTAAAATGTTCAAACATTTCTTCCCGGTATGCCTGAGAACAACAAAAACTGTTCTTTAAAAGTTGGACTGTTGCACTGTTGTAGCTTCAGTGGTTCTCAGTTTACAGTTACATAGCAGTGAATATAAACAGATTAATTAATGTGAATATTACTGTAAACTAACCTGTGTAAAAGTTTCTCGAATAAATGTAATTTTTTTGGTGGAAGAAGCATGTATCATTTTTTTACCCTGCCCCTCAAAGAATCGGAATTGAGAACCGTTAAGAACCGGAATCGAAAAGTAGAATCGGAATCAGAATCGTGGAAATTCAAACGATACCCAACCCTAGCAGGCACACACGCAGGCCCCGCCCAACTTGCACACAAACATTACACACACACACACAGTGACAGAGAGGCATTTGTTTTGAGGAGAGCGAAAGAAAGGTTAGCTAGTTTAAACCTTAGCACAACATGTTAATTTAAAGAAGGAACGACTATGGAAGATAGAGGTGCCGAGACTGACGAACTTGTTCCAAAAAAGAACAGCACTGGGTCTGTAATTTGGTGGTGGTTTGGTTTCCATAAGGATGACGTTTCTCAAACAACGGTAATCTGTAAAATAGGCAGAAAATCCGTTGCCGCCAAAGGTAGTAGTACCTCAAATTTGTTCCAACATCTTAAAAATCCATCATCCACTACAAAATGAAGAGTGTGTTAAACTCAGAATGTCAATATCTGGTCCCACACAAACGCCTAAGCAACCAGCCAAGATACAAATTACTCTGGCTTCTTCTTTTTCGAAATCAGTCCCGTATGACAAAAAAAGTTCAAAATGGATAGAAATAACGGCTGCAGTGATTCAATACATTGCCAAAGACATGGCCCCAGTCAGTGTGGTAGAAAAGCCGGGTTTTCAAAAACTCGTGAAGACACTTGACCCAAAGTATAACTTGCCTGGTCGAAAATATTTTGCGGAGAAAGCTCTGCCAGCCTTGTACGTTGAAGTCAGAGAAAAAGTGACAAACCAGTTTACAAATGTGACCCACTTCTCTACGACTACAGATTTGTGGTCCAGTAGAACCTGTGAGCCATATCTCAGCTTGACCGTTCATTACGTCGACAACTGGGAGTTGAAGAGTGCATGCCTCCAAACGTCCTTTTTCCCGGAGGATCACACAGGCGAGATAATAGTGCAAGGTTTACAAGAGGCTCTCCTGTCATGGAACTTACCAGAGGCTCGTCAGGTGTGTATCACCACAGATAACGGGAGTAACATCGTCAAAGCTGTGAGCCTCAATAAGTGGAAATGACTGCAATGTTTTGGCCACCGGCTGCACCTCGCAATTGGTGAGTAGGCTATCTGTCTGCCTGTTTTATTTTTTTAATATCAGCGATGTTACAACCATACTTGTCAACCCTCCCGATTTTCGCGGGAGACTCCCGATTTCATTGCCCTCTCCCGGGTTCCTCCCGGGGTCATATTTCTCCCGCATTTCTGACATAATCAGATTTACTCAGTACTGTTTCCACTCTGACTTTAATACAGCTACACCATTGTTTGGTTTCCATAGTAGCGCGTCTCTTTAGTAGCGCGCAACTGAGGGTGAGTAAAATATACATATGCTCCATCAAGGATGGTGCTACAGGCCGCAAGGAAGTGCACTTACCACTACAATAAGCATGTTAATGTAAATCTAATACAACTCCGGCGATCCACTAGCACCCCCCCACGGTGGTTTTTTGAATGGCCAAAGTTGAATTAAAATCGGACTGAGATTTAGGACTGATTAGTAAAAACATTACTCTGCAAAGGTTTTTTCTTTCTGTATTAGTTTCAGTAGATTAACCTACTCAGTCATGGTAATTATTTTTGGTATTTTGTAACCATTTATTTAATAATTTTTTTAAGAATTCTCAGTTAACTCTTTTGTTATTACATGTGCCTATAACTTTTGCACTGTTCTGTATTTAAAACATATTTTCCAAAAATATTATGGGTGCCAACTCCACGCTGATTGACTGAATTGTTGGATTTCTGTTTCTTTTTCTATATTGTCAGAGAGAAGCATGAAAGACTCGCGCATCGATCATGCTTTTGGTGTTTGTAAGAAGGTAGTGAGCAGTTTCTCATTCAGCTGGAAAAAGAGGAGAGATCTTGTCACAGCACACACCAGCTGATCAGTGAGTCTCCTACCAGGTGGGGCTCCCGAGCCAAAATGATTGAGCGAGTGCTGGAGCAGGAGCGAGCTATCTCACAAGTCTTGGCCGCAGACAAAAAAACAAGGCATCTGGTTCTGACCTGGCAGACCATATCGCCCAGCCCTAGTTTAGAGTGGGTCCGTGATGTCCGTGCAAATACTTCGCTAGAGGGTACTCACAATGAGCCAAAAGCCAGAAAAGAGGCCATCCAAATAATCCTGTTGGCAGAAGGGCTAGCCTGATGGCTCTGGGAAAGTTAGCAATAGCCAAGGCGTCCTTTAGCTTCCTGCGGTCTGGGTGGTTGCGGAGGAAGCCCGGCAGGGCCGCAACGTCCGTAATGCAAGAGCCAGAAAGAGGCAATCCACATGGACCGGTTATCCGAGGGGTAGAGCTTGCCAGCTGGGGGAGAACTGGTGATTGCCAAATCGTCCTGCAGTTCAGTATCTCTTTGGGGTAAACCCCAACTGCTCACCCGTGATCGGTGCTGTTGGGCCTTCCCGGCTGAAGTTTGCGGGGTCCCAACGTAGTAGGAAGTCGAAGTCCGATAAGCTATAAGTGAGCTCATGTTGAGCTCTGCCAGAAGTGCATCTCTATTGTATCTCACTGTTGCGTGCAAAAACTTAGCATTAATGACACAAATTACGACCATAATAAACAACAAACAACGTTGCTGTCGGGAGGACCACGTAAATACTTCAGCCACGTAGGGCGCCATCATACGTGAAGGCATGGATCAGAGTTTCAGCAGCGGTGAATGAGAGGGAGGGTCTGTGATGAGAGGGAGGGTCTGATGCGGGCGATGTTCTTTAGTGGAAAAAGGCGTTTTTTGTGACCTGGTTAACATGAGGGAGGAAAGTGAGGGTGGGGTTGAGAATGATGCCAAGGTTACAGTTGACAATGGGTTGACAACACGGCCGGACTGGGACAATAAGTCAGGCCGGGAATTATACACCCAGCCAGGCCACTACCAGTTGTTTTTTTTGTCCCATTTTGCTGGATTTATTTGTGAATATTTACAGTGTTGCTGCCCATAGTGATAGCCCTATAGTTTACATCTACTACCCAATAATAAACATATGGACAGGGGTTACTATTTTAAAAAAATGTGCAAATGTATTTGGGAACCTATCCATGTGAACATATTTTGGAGGTGGACCTCAAATCCTCTAGGGGGGTACGGGGGCATGCTCCCCCGGGAAGATTTTCTTTTTAAATGTTGGAGTTCAAAGCATCAATCTGGTGCACTTTGAGGGGAAAATAAAGAGAGATCTATGGAAACACCCATATGAAACAGAACTGTATACATTTAAATAATCATAAAACATGGCCATAACCAATACATACCGTATCCAATATAAAAAGAAAAATTGAAAGTTGTTTATTTATTTATTTTTTATTTATTTTTGGTTCATTTATAGTTGTGAGTGTGTCTGGGCTCCTGAACCAGCCTCTCACCCTCTCACCCTCCCACCCACTTCTCCTCTTGGCAGCAGCAAAGATTAGTTTTAGCTCTCAACAAGTTTTTAAAGTTTATCTTTCACCTATTTAATTTTTGTTTTGTTTTTATTCATGCATATTTTTGACCCGCTCTATCGAAATCAGTCAGAAGTCGCAACTTCTGACTGATTTCAAAATTTCAAAAAATAGTTTTTCGGGTTTCGGGTGTTTTGTTTGATTTTAAATAAACAAAGTCTTGGCTTTCAGAATATGAAACTTTTATTTCCAAAATGAAACGATAAATACATTTTTGAAGTTGTTATTGAAGGAGCCAGGTTTTTTTAGTACGGGAGTGACAGCAGCAAGTTTCAGAGCAGGGGGGACGAAGCCAGTGGACAGAGAGCAGTTAATAACTGTGGTGACAAGAGACTATTTCTGAGTTCATGTACATACACATTTCACATACATACTGTATACATACTGGTCTTATCCTGCGTTGCATTTCCTTATTTAACATCTTGTTTCTCTTAAATCTCTTGATCCCAGCTGCAAGATCATTCTTCAACTTTATGCCTCTTTATTTTTCTACAGTCATTTTAGACTTGCTTGGAAAATCATGGCTTGTAGTTAGGGTAAACCTTAACAATTTTGTCTAGAAAATGCAATACAGTATCCTCCTAAAAGCATACAAGGCAAGCATCCTTTACACACAGGTTCTTTCCGGGCCAACAACCGGGCTGAGTATGCTAAACTAGTGAGAGAATCGCTGGCAACTACAACAAAATGAACATATTTTACCGTGATTGAATTGTAATACATGTTTCAAAATGATGCCGAAGTAACATACTGATATCGGTTAGTAAAAACCATGAATTAATGCTTTGACAAGTCTGCAGACAGACAGCAGGTGAAAAACCATTTTAAAATGCGTGTTTTCTGAATGGAAATAGGCTAAGCTAACGCAGTATATGCTCCGACCGTCCACACTCACAACAACGGTATAAATATAAACCAGCGACTGTATTCACCATGACACAGACAGTCTGTGGTTTGTACTTGTGTACTTGTGTCTAGTTTCTGAACAAATATGAGGAGCTGTGAGCTCTGAGGGCTAACAGCTAACGGCTGATGTTGGTTTTGTGTTTCGCATTGAAGATGACGTCACGGCTCTGCCTACACTGCGTTACTATAGTTACTACCCCAGTTCCTAAACTGTAATGGAAACGCAGCATAAAGTGAGCCTGGCCTACCAAGGCCTAACTATACCGTACTAAGCAGCGTGAGGCCCTGCAGTGGAAATGCGCCATTAGAGACCTAACATTTTCATTGCCATTTCTACTGTAGCTACTGTGATACTACTGAGATACAACTGAGATCAGCCCAGTTTCGTCCTACTGGAATCGATATTGTTCATTTGCTTCACACATGTATCCTATTTGTATGTAATTCTTTTGAGTAACACACCCCTTAGGTCTTTCCTGGACAGAATAAACGCTATAGCCAGTAACTAAAATTGTTTCCTTTAGCCGTCTCACTAATTTATGCATCAAAAACAACAAGCCGTTCAGTGTTTTATAAAAAGCTTCATCATAATATGTTCATTACCAGATGATCATGATGTGATAATAACAATAAATAATACTCTTTGTTCTCTTTTCAGGTTATTTAAATGTTTCCATTGCACCACATCCTCCTGTGGTAATCGGAGACACAGTCACACTAAAGTGCAACTTCCAAACAGACGGCAACCTCAGAGAGATTGTGTGGTTTCGGGTGAGCACACAGGTGATTTCAAATAATGTGTGTGCACGAATGACTTATACATGCTCCAAAATAAAAAAATGTAAACATATATGCCTCCTGTTGTTATAAAGAACAGGAATCGCAAATGTAACAAGTAGAGATGGGTGTGTCCTAATTCATCCGGATCATTAACCCGGATCCTAGTAATGACCTGGGAGTGACGAGTCTCTCCTCTCCATTAACCCGAGTCCTTTGAGTCCTACACCTGGTGACGTACAAATTAAAACTATAAATTGCTTCACTCTCTACTCTCCTTATAACATGTAAAATCACATGACAACGTACCCCAGTCCATCTGCCTAGCCTTTAGCATGTAGGATAGCTGCCAGAAGTTATCGTTTGGCTCAGGGGACGCGGATCAGTGAAACTTCCTGCAGACTCGTGCAGACTCAGAGGAGCCGTAAGCGTAGCAGATCCAGAGATCCAGACTCATCATGCACAAGTCAACAGCAGACTCAGATTCGCAAATCCTGACTGACTGAATCAAAGGAACTGCCCTCACTGTGAAAAACTTAGCAGACTCGTGCGGACTCTGAGCCGTAACCGTAGCAGATCCAGAGATCCAGACTCATCATGCACGGGTCAACAGCAGACTCAGATTCGGAGAGCTGACTGAATTAGTGGATTACTCCACACAGCTCGAAACAGCAAACGGTTTCGGACTCGTCATAGTTTTCAGACTCAGTGAGTGTCAGCTCTGTTTGTGATAACGTAGATGCATACTGTGCACAGATAATTTGACAACTTCACCCAGTCAAGTGTAAGAAGCCAAATACTGCAATAATCAAGCATTAACACACAAACGTTGTTAGATCATGTTTGTGTAGCGGAGGTTAATGTAACGTTAGTTTAATATGCTCGTGAAATGTAAATCTCAAGTGACAAATGACAAATTACAAATACACAAACAGTGGACTGCCGCCCTCACTAGTAGCTCTAAAATTTGAATTGATTTGAAGTTGGAGACTATGTGCTCCTGTTTCACCGGTAGGATTTCTACGCTCTTGGTGACTCATATGACTCAAAGACTCTTAATCTTGGCTAAATAAGTGACACACTTATATATAGTGTATATTTATATCCCAATCTGTATTAGAGCCGCTCAGTCTCTTATACCATAGTAAACTTTGTGTACCTCTTCTACACCGCACCCCCGATACCGGGGGGAAAAACGCGTCATCTGCAGGAAACAGCGTCTGAGGACATCTTAATATTCTACAAACTATGAATGTTTTATATCCATGTAACGGGAGGAAACTCAGCTAACTGATCTTTTTTTTCCTTTTTTTTTTTTAAACCCACAAAGCTAGCGCCGAGCCTCTGAATTAGCTACGAGCAAAAACAATCTTAAGGCCGTTAGCACAGAACTCTAGCTACACTAGTGTTGTCACGATACCAACATTTTGGTTTCGATACCGATACCAAGTCAAGAATTGCGATTCCGATTATTTTTCGATACTGTTAACTATGTTCGTTTTTCTCGCGTCCAGGAGAGAAGCTTAAAAAGGAGACTAAATGGAGTCTCTGAGAAGGTTCAAATTGTACTTTAATTAAAAATATAGCGCAGTAATGTTACAAACAGGATATTGTTCAGTCAGAAGAGAAAGGCTGCAGCCTTCCTCTCCCAGTCGTGGCCGTGCAGAAGAGAGCTCACAAGCCTTCGTCTTTCCCGCTTGCTGGCTGTTCGCTCCTCCTCTCTGTGAGCTGTAGTGACGTAGGGGACTTCCCCCCTCGTTCTCCTGTGTCCGATATCGCGTTAAACAGAGGATTTCGACATTTTACATTCATTGCTTACTTCCACATGCCTTTTCACCTCCTTATCTCTTTCATAACTTTATATGTAATACATGTTAACGGCGTCAATAGCCACTTTAATGATACTAATGGACGGTAGTCCCGGATGTCGTCATGAAGGATTTTCAGAATAAAAGCTTGGTATTGAGAACTTCCGTTTTTTTCCAGAATAAAATAGCATTTAAACTGACGGTATGTTTAAGGTACATTATTGTATGTATGTTTTAAAAGTATGCCTATTGTAAATGAAGACTATTGTTATAGATACATAGATAGATAAATACGATGGGCTTATTAAGCCTACATTATTTTGTGTGACTCCAGTTCCTCCCTGACTTCCATCACTTTCTCTCTCTCTCTTTCTCTCTGCCTGTCCTGTCTCTTCCTTACCAAAGCTGAGCCTCGACTGACGTAGTCTTTCCATTATATCTGAGTCAGTGTAAAAAGAAAACAATACAATGTTATATCTTCAATGTTTACTCAAATTGAAATGAAAGAAAAGCATTACAACATTTGTTAAAAGGTAATCCTTCTGACATTGGATGAACGTAATTAACTTTAGCTCTCTAGCTAGTTCATTCACGCAATTTAAACCAAAGTATAGCCTATAGCTGCAATATAAGTTAGTGTGCATGTTGTCGGACGTCCACTGACTAACGTAGTGCGTTCACATAGGATCTGCCGGTTATATGATGTTCTCTGAGGAACAGAAACACATCACTCCTCCGCTGCTCCGGTACAAGTCCGGGCTGCGGTGGTTTGTTGATACATGTCGTCTTCTTCTGTTTGCTTTAATCGAGGCTACGTAGTTATGCAGCACCCCATGGTCAGTAAATGGAAGTACTACAAAGAACCCCGTTTAGTGCAATTATTTCATAAGTTTTGTTATACACAGCTCGGAAAATATTACAGAGGTCCGGACCTCGGTGACCTCAATGGTAGATACGGCCATGGCTACACTGATCGATATATCTGAACTCGTGACAAAGCAAATACAGACAACACACGAGTTGTGTTCAATGGCATTAAAACGAGAAAAAATGCAGCTGAAGGTTAATCCATAGGTTATAGCAATGTGTCTGTCACTTTGAAAAAAGTATTGATAATCCATAATTCAATTTTTATGCAAAAATCGGAGAAGAAAAATTAGCTGCTAATGGTAGCTACCAGAGGTTAGCGCAGCTTCCGGTTTTTCTACGCATCTCTCTCACTCCTTATTTGGTAAGCTGTGTGTGTATGGGGAACTTTCCCTCGATTCCATTGGCTCTGACGGTTAGAAAGAGATGTCAATCAGCACAATCGACCAATGGGCCAGAGATATGGAAAATCCACCCAAATGACCCCAGAAGTGTTTTTTTTTTGCTAAACCTCTCTAAAAAGGTCAAATGTCACTTTTTTTGCAGCAATCTTGATACAGGGTACTTATTATATGTTTTACTTTGGATTCCTAAAGCTTTTAGTCTACCTTACCATCATCCAAGGGTAGTTTTCACTATAAGTAAACAATATACACTATAATTTACAGTTTTTTACTATGTTCAATCTGAATTTTCTTTCAAATAAAAAACATCTATATTGATTCTGACTTTTCTACATCCAACTCACAGGTTTATCATTACTTTGAGAACAAAGATTATTAATTTAACCCTTTTAGAAGGGAAGATATGGTCATTTGTTCTGGGAATGTCATTTTCGAGCCTGAGACCTGAAAAACAGGCTAAGTGCTTAACAGGTTAAAATGTTGTCCCCACATACCTGTTTGAAGAGACATAGTTGAACATACTTTTCACAAATTCTGACTGAGAACACCCTGGACAGGTCGCCGTAGTCCCAGAGCAGGGACTGTGAGAGGGACCAGAGACACTGCGACGATTCACCTAAAATGACATCTGAAAGCAGAGAGGAAAAACTTTAAATATTTTAACAGCACTGCCATGATTTGCTGGTTGGTTTATCTAGAGTAGTGACATGCCCGTAAATCAGTTGATGGAAGGCTGAGATAAAGATAGTCCTCCAGAAGGACCTCACAGAACATTTTGCTGCGCTGCTCCACGACACAGACACAATATTGGACTTCATGTCTACATGGTCTGCTGTATTCAGAGTCAGTGAGGGTAATGAATGTTGGTTTTCCTCTCAGGTGACTGAAGGAGGAAGTGCAAAGCAGAAGATATTCACCTATGATGCCATGTACAACACCAACTACTCCAACATGGAGGACTACCGCAGACCTGAGGATCTGGTCTACCAGTCCACTGTACGGTGAGACAAGCCAAGCTGTATTATATTAACACATGTGTTTTTAAAGACAGAGCTTTAGGGGGAAACTAATCTCCAGAAAATGATCTAATCTCATTTCAACATCTGAGATGATGAAATTGTAAGGGGAAATGATAAAGACCCTCTATGATGTGTGTACGTGTGTACGTGAACAGGCTTCCTGAGGTCCAGATGGAGGATGACGGCCTGTATGAGTGCCATGTGGGGATCTATGACCGGAGCTCCACAGGCAGAGTGATTCTAGCCTCCAGCAGCATCACCCTCACTGTCATAGGTATGTAAGGCAAGGCAAGGCAAGTTTATTTATATAGCACTTTTCAACACAAGGCAATTCAAAGTGCTTTACAAAAAACGAAAGACATTAAGAAAATGGCATTTAAAATCAGTCATTAAAAAGAAAAGATAATAAAATAAACATTAAAAGAAAAAATATATGGATAAAAATTACAGTGCAGTTTAAGATGTGAATAGTTAAATTAAAAGCAGCGGCAAAAAGAAAAGTCTTTAGTCTGGATTTAAAAGTAGTCAGAGTTGCAGCGGACCTGCAGGTTTCTGGGAGTTTGTTCCAGATATTTGGAGCATAATAACTGAACGCTGCTTTACCATGTTTAGTTCTGACTCTGGGGACAGAAAGCTGACCAGTCCCTGAAGACCTGAGAGATCTGGATGGTTCATCATTTAGCAGGAGGTCAGAAATGTAATTTGGGCCTAAACCATTCAAAGCTTTATAAACCAGCAGCAGTATTTTGAAATCTATTCTTTGACACACAGGAAGCCAGTGTAAAGACTTCAGAACAGGAGTGATGTGATCCACTTTCTTAGTGTTAGTGAGGACTCGAGCAGCGGTGTTCTGAATCAGCTGCAGCTTTCTAATAGATTTTTTAGTGAGACCTGTGAAGACACCATTGCAGTAGTCCAGTCTACTGAAGATTACATTACATTACATTACATTGCATTTAGCTGACGCTTTTATCCAAAGCGACCTACAATAAGTGCGTTCGACCAACAAAATACGAACTTGAAGAAAACAGAATCATATAAGTACATCAGGCTTCATAGAGCAAACACATTTCAAGTGCTACTCAACTGGCTTTAGATAAGCCAGTCCTTTATTAGTATATAAGTGCTTTGTTAATAGTTCTATCGCTCGAAGTGGAGTCGAAAGAGATGAGTTTTCAGTCTGCGCCGGAAGGTGTGTAAGCTATCTGCTGTCCTGATGTCAATGGGAGCTCATTCCACCATTTTGGAGCCAGGATAGTAAACCCACGTGTTTTTGCTGATGGGAACTTGGGTCCCCCTCGCAGCGATGCTGCAGCGATGCCGTTTGGTTGATGCAGAGCGGATTGCACGTGCTGGGGTGTACGGTTTAACCATGTCCTGGATGTAGGAAGGGCCAGATCCATTCGCAGCATGGTACGCAAGTACGATTGTCTTGAAATTGATTCTAGCAGTTACCGGAAGCCAGTGGAGGGAGCGGAGGAGCGGCGTGGTGTGGGAGAATTTAGGAAGGTTGAAGACCAGACGAGCAGCTGCATTCTGGATGAGCTGCAGAGGTCGGATGGCACATGCAGGTAGACCAGCCAGGAGGGAGTTGCAGTAGTCTAGGCGTGAGATGACGAGAGCCTGGACCAGAACCTGCATCGCTTTCTGGGTCAGCTGGGGACGCATCCTCCTGATGTTGTAAAGCGTGTATCTGCAGCAGCGGGTTGTAGCAGTGATGATTGCAGTGAAGGACAGGTTGTTATCTAGGGTCACACCCAGATTCCTTGCAGTCTGAGTCGGGGAAACAATAGAGGTGCCAATGTTGATTGTCAGGTCAAGAGTGGGACAATCTTTTCCCGGAAGGAAAAGCAGTTCAGTCTTGTCAAGGTTGAGCTTGAGGTGATGATCAGACATTCACTGAGAGATGTCAGCTAGATAAGCAGAAATGCGTGCGACGACGACCTGGGTCTCTGAGCGGGGAATGGACAGAATTAATTGGGTGTCGTCAGCGTAGCAGTGGTATGAAAAACCATGCGGGCTAATGACAGATCTGAGCGAGTTTGTGTACAGGGAGAAGAGGAGGGGACCAAGAACAGAGCCCCGAGGGACCCCTGTAGTTAATTGACAAGGGTCGGATTCGGACCCTCTCCAAGTAACCCTGTAGGTGCGGTCTTTGAGGTATGAGGTGAGGAGGGAAAGTGCAGAGCCTGAAACTCCAAGTTCTTGGAGAGTGCGAAGGAGGATCTGATGGTTCACCGTGTCGAATGCAGCAGACAGGTCCAGAAAGATGATGACAGAGGAGAGGGAGGCTGCTTTAGCAGTGTGCAGTTCCTCAGTGACAGCAAGGAGGGCAGTTTCTGTGGAGTGACCTGCCTTGAAACCAGACTGGTGCGGATCCAGAAGGTTGTTCTGATGGAGATTTGTCTAAAGACAGCGCGTTCAAGTGTTTTAGACAGGAACGGGAGGAGAGAGACAGACCTGTAGTTTATAACAGACGGGTTGAGAGTGGGTTTCTTTAGGAGAGGGTTTACTCTTGACTCCTTGAGACTGTTTGGAAAGAGACCAGAAGTTAGAGAAGTGTTGATGAAATGGGTGAGAAACGGTAGAATATCAGGAGCGATAGTCTGAAGGAGGTTTGAAGGGATAGGGTCGAGAGGACAGGTGGTGGGGCGGGCAGAGGTAATGAGGGTGAGAACCTCACTTGGAGAGAGAGGGGAAAAGGAGGTTAGTGTGCGGGTGGAAGGAGGGTCTGGTGACCCAGCGGTGAGTAAAGGTGAGTCAGAAAAAGAAGAGCGAATATCATCAACCTTTTTTTGTGGTTAACAAAGTCGCTTGACTGAAGGGAGGAGGGGGAAGGGGCTTTGGGAGGGTCCAGGAGGGAGGAGAAGATGGAAAATAGTTTTTTGGGATTGGAATAGGAAGATTGGATCTTATCTTGAAAGAAAGTGCTTCTTACCTGATAGATCGAAGCAGAGAAAGAGGAGAGGAGAGCCTGATAGGTTAGGAGGTCGTCACGGTGTTTGGATTTCCACCATTTCCGCTCTGCTGCCCGAAGGACGGTTCTATTAGCACGCAGTGCATCATTTAGCCAGGGAGCAGGAGGGGACTGACGAGCCTGCCGAGATGTGAGAGGACAGAGAGAGTCCAGAGAGGATGAGAGAGTAGAGAGGAGAGTTTCTGCAGCAGAGTTTGGAGGCAGCAATTGGAACGAGTGAGAGGAAGGGAGAGCTGAGAGCACCGATGAGGCAAAGGTAGAGGGGGAGAGGGAACGAAGGTTACGGCGGACAGGTGCAGGATGAGAAGAGATTAGTTTGTTATGTTACATGTTACAGCGGGAGGACCAGTTTCAGGGATGTGTGAGAGGAGATGATCTAATTCCTCCAAGAAGTCCCCCAAGGCGCCTGGTGGACGGTAGAGAACAACAATGGTTAATTGTATAGGATGGGTTACTGTGACGGCATGGAATTCAAAGGTGGAAGGAGTGAAGTTAGGTAGCTTGAAGAGGGAAAAGCTCAATTTGGAAGAGAGCAGGAGACCAGTGCCACCTCCTCTGCCAGTGGGTCTGGGTGTATGGGAGAAGGAATATGCTGTGGAGAGAGCTGCTGGGGTGGATGTGTTGGATGGAGTAATCCACGTCTCAATGAGAGCAAGGAAGTCCAGAGACTGCAGGGAAGCGTAGCCAGATAAAAGCATGGACAAGTTTTTCCAAATCCTGCTGTGACATTGGTCTTTTAATCCTAGATATGTTCTTTAGGTGATAGTAGGCTGATTTAGTAACTGTTTTAATGTGACTGTTGAAACTCAGGTCAGAGTCCATGACTACACCTAGATTTCTGGCTTTATCTGTTGTTTTGAACATTGCAGACTGAAGCTCAGCGCTAACTTTTATACGTTCTGCCTTGGCTCCAAAAACCATTACCTCAGTTTTATCTTTGTTTAATTTTAGAAAGTTCTGACACATCCAGTCATTGATTTGTTCAATGCACTTACTCAGTGTTTGAATTGGAGCATAGTCTCCTGGTGAAATTGTTACGTAAGTTTGTGTGTCATCCGCATAGCTATGATAACTTATTTTGTTGTTTTTCATTATCTGAGCCAGTGGTAGCATGTATATGTTAAAGAGAAGAGGCCCCAAGATGGAGCCTTGAGGTACCCCACATGTCATATTTGTCAACTCAGATGTATATTTACCAATAGAAACAAAGTTGTTTCTGTCCTTTAAGTAGGATTCAAACCAATTTAGAACTGTTTTAGAAAGTCCCACCCAGTTTTCTAGTCGGTCGAGTAATATGTTGTGGTCAACAGTGTCAAACGCAGCACTGAGATCTAATAAAACTAACACTGAAGTTCTGCCACTGTCTGTGTTTAAGTGGATGTCATTGAAGACCTTTACAAGAGCAGTCTCAGTGCTGTGGTTTGGACGAAAGCCTGACTGGAACACATCGAAACAGTTATTTAAATGCAAGAAATTACTCAACTGTTGAAAAACAACTTTTTCAATGATTTTACCTAGAAATGGCAGGTTTGATATGGTTCTGTAATTGTTCATTACTGAAGCATCTATATTATTCTTTTTTAAGAGCGGTTTAATGACTGCAGTTTTCAGGGCCTGTGGAAAAATACCTGAGTGAAGATATTTGTTTACTATATGAAGTAGATCTGAAAACGAAAAACATCTTTGAAAAATCCTGTTGGAATAATATCAAGGCAGCAGGAGGAGGATTTCAGAAGTTGTATAATGTCCTCTAGGTTTTTATCATTAATCTGATGGAATTGTGTCATGGTGTTTGAATTGATATTAGGTGGACATAGGGACAACACATTTGCTGTACCTGATGCAGAGGCTGACTGACTGACTGCTTGTCTGATTTTCTGAATTTTGTCAGTGAAAAAGGAGGCAAAATCATTGCACGCCCTGGTGGATAGAAATTCAGAGGCTACTGACACTGGGGGGTTAGTTAGTCTGTCGACGGTAGCAAACTAGGCATGTGCATTGTTTTTGTTTTTGGTAATGATGTCAGAGAAGATAGACTGTCGTGCGTTTTTCAATTCCAAATTATAAAGGCCAAGTCTCTCTTTATAGATTTCAAAGTGAACCTGGAGATTTGTTTTTCGCCACCTACGTTCAGCTTTTCGACACTCTCTTTTTTCTGCTCTCACGGTCATGGCCTTTCTCCATGGAGATATTTTCTTCCCAGTCACTTCCTTTACCTTAGTTGGAGCAATGGCATCTATAACATTTTTAATTTTTGAATTAAAATGATCTACTAGCTCATTTACTGAGATGTTAGCAGGGGCAAGTGTGGTAGAAAAATTCTGAGTAAACATTTCCCTAGTATTTTCAGTTAAATATCGCTTTGTGGTTACCTCTTTTTGAACATTTTTGTGAACAGAAATAGAGCTCTCAAAGAAAACACAGGAATGATCAGAGAGCGCAACATCAGTCACCACAACCTTAGAGATATTCAGACCCTTTGAGATCATTAAGTCCAGAGTGTGCCCCTTATTGTGCGTGGGCTCCGTCACATGCTGAGTCAGTCCATAGCTATCAAGAACACAAAACAGTTCTTTAGCCCCTCTGTCCTGGGGGTTGTCAACATGTATGTTAAAATCACCAACAATGACTAGACGGTCAAAGTCAATACACACTATAGACAGCAGTTCAGTAAAGTCATCAAAAAAGCTTGCACAGTATTTGGGTGGTCTATAGATATTTATGAACAGAGCTCGAGAGGAGCATTTCAGCTGAAGGGCCACATATTCAAAAGAAGCAAAGTTCCCATAAGATCTTCCTGCATTGAATGGAATCATTGAACAAAATAGCAACTCCACCCCCTTTCTTATGCATTCTTTCCTGACTCATAAAACTAAAGTTGGGAGGGGTTGATTCGATAAGAACAGCTGCACTGTTATTTTGTTCAATCCAAGTTTCCGTTAAAAACATAAAATCAAGATTGTGCTCAGTGATAACATCATTGATTAAAAATGTTTTTCCTGCCAGAGACCTGACATTTAATAAAGCTAGTTTAAGTTTGTTAGATACACTATCAGTAAGATTGTTTGTGACAAGCTGTGGCTGACATGGAATCACTGCTAAATTTGATAAACTCACACAAACTCAAATGTACTGTATTCACTTCTGGTAGTATCATGAAGTTTAACCCTCCTGTTGTCTTTGGGTCAAATCTGACCGATTTACTACTTTCATCAATCATTTAATTTCATTTCAAACCTTTGTTTAACCAGATTGCTCCCATTGAGATCATAGATCTCTTTTTCAAGGGAGACCTGCAGCATATAGGTTCCACATGAAACATAAAACAATAAAGGACATCATACATTATATTTACAGGATACATAGTTATAGACATTTACAAGTGCCCATAGTATCAACAAGCATTTCATTTAGCCTAGCTTTAAAAACATGCAGAGGAATGAGATCGCTCAGTTTCAATTCTTGCTGAAGATTGTTCCAAGCAAGTGGAGCTGCGCACATAAAAGCTGTCTTACCTGAGACAGTCCTTGCTCTTGGCACATCTAACAAGACTACATCATGTGATCTCAGACAATAGCTGCTTGCAACTCTCTGTGTTATCAGAGAGCAGATATAATACGGGAGTTTACCCAACAAAGCTTTATAGATAAAAGTGTACCAATGACTGAGCCTCTTTACAGTAAGTGATGGCAAACCTGCCTTGGCATACAGGGTACAGTGATGAGTAAGTGCTTTACAATTTGTGACAAATCTCAGTGCGGTGTGATAGGCAGCATCTAACTTGTTCAGGCAATAGGCAGGTGCATTCATATACAACAAATCACCATAGTCCAGCACAGGTAAAAAGGTCACAGTGACTATCCTTTTCCTGGCCTCAAGTGAGAAACAGGACTTGTTTCTGAAAAAGCTTTTTAAGCAGGTTATTGACATGAAGTTTAAAAGTAAGACAATCATCAAGCCAGATACCAAGTTATTTATAACAGGTAACCACTTCAACTACTTGTCCTTGCATAGTAACAATATCCAAAGCAGTCTCTGGTGTCTTTTTAGCTAGACACAATCATAACTTTTTTGTTTTACATTTGATTGCATTAAGGCTTTATGATCATAGCCGTGGGAACATGTTTCAAATGGGGGGTGCTGTGGGATGACACCAGGGCCAGTTCTGACCAATTTGTTGCCCTAGGCAAGATTTTAGCTGGCAATGAAGAACCTCTACAAAAGACCAATACACTACAAAAAGAGAAACGTATTGACATGGTGGACAGCTCATATAAATAGGCTTCAAATGTATTTAGTATTGTATGAACATGTTTTAATTGGGGGGTGGTCGTCACATCTCATTTTAAAGTAAAATGCTTCAATCTGGTGTACTTTGAGCGCCCACTTACTAGAGACAGATCTAGGGGGTACAACTCTAAACACCCATATGAAAAAGATCGGTTTGCATTATATTAATCAAATAAGTATGTGAACATTTCCAATAACCTACCATAGCCAATAACAAATAAATGTAGGCTAACTTATTTTATTTTTGTGGTTCATTGTTATATTATATTTTACCAGTTAACATTTATTTATGCATATTTTTTTATCTCTCCAGTTTTAAACGATATTTTTGGTTTACTGTCCTATAGTATACATTGGAATGATTTCAAACCTGTTTTTATTTATCCTAATAATTATAAAGGAATGCCTTGGAAATATGTGTTTACATAATTTGTGGTCAAAACGTTTGAGTCGCCCAGAGTCCGATTGGTGCTGCGTCATCGTTTGCGTCATGACGTAACCGTTGCGTGCCTGCTTCATAAAGCCGATTATTCATAAATAATCGGAATCGCAATTCTTGACTTGGTATCGGTATCAAAACCAAAATGTTGGTATCGTGACAACACTACTACACAGTATAGTTATTTTCACCTCCCGTATTGCTTTCAACCCACCAGCTTTAATGGAGAAAATAAGTTATATAATTATTAACCAGAGGCATGTTTTCTCACTATTTTATGCATAGAAACAACAAGCTTCTGTGTGTGTGAGGAATCAGCTGTTTATTTCATATGAGTTCCATTTTGGCAGCATCCATCACTGATCCCCCTGGTGAATCCATGATCCATTGCAGCTGGTTGCCATTATCATTTATCAAGGGGGAGTAACAAGTCTGAGCCGTGTCCACTACGTCACACTCGGGGTTTTCCTTTCAGCGAGGGCCGACGCTGTGCCGGTCACGGCCCCACTGAGGTAGGGACGTGCAAAATGAGGTGCTACATCTGTATTAGACATGTAACAGTTATTACTGTGTGTTCCAAGGGCGTATAATTGGGTAGGGACGGTAGGGACATGTCCCTCCCAATATCCAGCGACTACTGAATCGTCCCGACCAATAATTTTGATAACATTTTTTAAATCGAACGGACCGTCAGTCTCTAGTCAACGTAGGCTATTTACATTTAGCACATTTAGCAGACACTTTTATCCAAAGCGATTAACAAGTACATTTGGTACACACACGGTTAACAGATCTCGTATTACGAGTCCTGCCTCCCTAACTCAATATCACCAACAGGATTGGCTCTGCCGTCTCTTGCTAATGTGTGAGAGGCTCTACAGCTGGTTGTCAGAAGCGCCACATCTCTTTGCATGGAGGAAAGATGCCATCCAGTATCTGTTGTGTGCACACACAGTGCACAAACACCGCTAGATTAAGTAACTAACTAAGTAAGGGCCAGTGCAGTTAGTGTGTGTCAGAATGGCAGCCAAAACAAGAAAGGTGGACATTAGGAGCTATTTTACAACAAGTCAAAGTGTAAGTCACTTGAAGGAAAATATTTCTCAATTGCTAATGTGTAGAGTCAACAATAATAGTCATAATAATACTCAACTAGGCCATAAATGTTTTTGCATGCTCACGGTTCATATGGCATGCATCAATGTGTTATTTTGTTAGGTGACAGAAGAAGCAACCCAACCGTGTAGTTCAGACAGAGGAGGAGAGGCAGGGTCGCAGGTGAGGACTAGGCTTGTAACAACGTGGTTATAAGAGTAAATGTAGATATTTGTTTTGTATTACATTGAGGTTGCACTGGTATACTAAGAGGTATATTAAGCAAACAATCATACATAATAACATAACATAATAGCATGAATACTATACTATGTATTTCAAATAAGTGGTGACTAGGCACAGTATAGATGTATGTTCACATGCAGCAGTTGATACAGAGTGGCTAATTGTATACTGTGGTATATTTCTAAGGAAACGGATCCAGCTGTAGACAGGGAGAGTAGCAATGAGAGTGACGAGAACTCAAGGTTCAAGGTTCTTTATTTGTCAACTGGAGATATTCTGGACATTGAAGTCAGGCCAAACCAACATCACCCCAAATACATTGCAGTTCAAAAGCTGTCAAATAGGGTCCTCCATTTTCAGGACAGTTGGTACAAGCAGTATCCATGGCTTGATTATAACCCCAACGTGAAGGGAATTCTCTGTTTTCACTGTTTGAAAACATACACTATAAAGAAAAGTGCACTGTCCACAAAGGCAGACCCTGCATTCTCCTCAAAAGGATACAATAACTGGAAGAATGCTCTTGTTAGCTTTGAACGCCACCGGAATAGTAAATCCCACCATCATGTGGTCACAGTTAGTGCTCAAGAAGCAACCCCAATAGATACACAACTCTCAAGTGCCTGGGCAAAACAACAAGAAGATGCTAGGCACTGCCTGCTAAATATTGTGGGTTAAATACAGTACCTGGCTAGGCAGGGTGTGGCACTGCAAGGCCATGAGACACAACATGGAAATCTATTTCAGCTTTTGAAATTCAAAGCCAAGGAGGACGCCTGTCTCTCTAGTTGGCTATCCTGCTGTCATGACTATACCTCTCCTCCAGTGCAAAATGAGATGTTGCGATTGTTTGGAATATGTATTGTCAGAAGTATTGCACTATCCATCGAGTCTCTACCAGTTTTGCAGTACTCAATCATAAATGGCACTCAAGACGTCTCAGGAATAGAGCAAGAGTCTTTTTGTTTGAGATATGTGCACCATGACCTGGTACCACAGGAGGTTTATGGTTTATATGAGGTCTCACGGACCACTGGAGAGGAGATTGATAGAGTGGCTGTGGATGCCCTCTTGAGGCTAAATATTCCCTTGTCTGGTTTAAGGGGTCAGACATGTGATGGTGCTGCCAATAGGTCAAGAAGACATCCAGGAGCACAAGCGGAATTGAAGAAACAGTTCAATTTTTTTTTTCTTGGGATTGAGCCCATTCAGATTCCTCACCAAAGACAGCCACCAAAACGATACACTGGTGGGGGGAGCCATTACACTCCCAAGACACCTGTGGAGAATTAAAGAACAGAGTTCTACAAAATGCTAGATAGTGTAGATGTCCAGTTTAAGGAAAACTAGCCCTCCGGTATCATTCGATTGGACTACGCAAATTAGTCATTCGAGACAAAAATGTCCACTGCAAAAGACTTTGATAAAAACATTATATTAAAAGGTTTTTTTCACAACTTTTTTGGGTTCAATCTTTAAAGCAACTTCCGCCCTACAGATGTAGCGCTTCATTTCAGACGCCTACCCCTGCGGGTCCGTGATCGGCACGGGGTGGGCCCCTGCTGAAAAGGAAAACCCCCCCGCAGGACTTGATACGCCCCCTTGATAAATAAATGTAATTTTAATGAAACCAGCTGTAATGGATCATGGATCCACCAGGGGGAGCCGTGAAAAGCTGCCACACTGGAACTCATGTGAAATAAACAGCTGATAGATCTACAGTTATCTGATCGGATATTTCTTAAGATCCATATGTCACGGATAGGATCATATTTTGTGCTAAATAAGAGACATGTAATCATTTACAAAACATCACCATGTTTTTATTTAACAAAATAATGTTGTTTAATTCACGTAGGCCTAGGTGTAAGTACAAAACATCGCTATGTTTTTTCATCAGGAAATGCAGCCCGGCTCAAACATACAGCGATGTCCTCTCACAGTACCATGGAAAAGTGAAAGTGACCAGAGAGGAGTGATGATTGGTTAACGCGGGGTAACATTTCAGGGTAAGCCAATCAGAGATAGAGTTGGGCGGGTCTTGCCTTATGGGGAAAATACACAGACACACAAACACTTGCTAACACACACACATACACGGCAACGCCCACCACCAGCACACACACGCACACACACACACTATGGCAGATGCAAGTATCAGCGAGAGCAGCAGCGCATTTACAACTTGGAGATATAACCACTATTTTCAATTTGTGGGGATAAAGGACGCACAAAATATTATGGTCAAATGTAAACTGTGTGCAGGACAGAAAGCATTGTCCACATCGAATAACAGCAATGCCAATCTCCTGGAGCACCTAACTAATGTACATGAGGCTATAAAACTAGTCGCCAAAGACCCCACCGTCTCAACCACCGGCAGTGACCCAGATGGAGCAACACCATCTAAACAGCCAAACAACGATTTTTTTAAATCGCCACATGTCACCCAGAGTCAACTAAACAGATGGATTGCTGAAAATAGTTTGTTTGTCTTCAGTGTCAGTCTGACAGTTTATTATTTATCTAATTGTTACTGCCAATAGAGTGTAGTTCTTGTTTAATTGTTAAACTGCCAAAATAGTGTAGTTGTTGTTAATGTGTACACTGTGGTGATTGACATTATTCACCCACGGATCTATGGGTTGGGGTATTGTTCTGCACGGACATTTTAGTGAACCGGACTTCCTGTTTCCGCCGGTCTTCGCTTCCCGGGAATGAAGTTGTGTACAATGGTTTTCTGATGCTAAATAAAAGTCTAGCTTGTACCTTTGATACCCCGCCTCCGACTCCCATCTCTCGGCACCACAACACTGCCAAAAGAGTGTAGTTGTTTTTCAAATCAAATCAAGTTTTATTTATATAGCACATTTATAAACAATTTTTGGTCGAGCCAAAGTGCTGTACATATAATAAAAATAGCCTACAGTCGAGACACTTTACAGCAAATACAACAACACAGATTGTTTTAGTTTTTATTTCATATTGCACTACTTAGAACTTGGTTGTTGAGGCTACAATAAAGATGCCTGCTTTATTGTTATTGCACAGATTACAGATTGCAGTTTAGCTTCTAACGGTGCAACAAGCAGTAAAGTGAAAAGTAATGTACACAATCTACAGAATAAAATATAGAATGAATTGAATGATAAATAAACAGTGAGCTTGGGTATGAATACACTAGCAGCCTGTGAGCAGTATTAACAGTGTGTATGAATATGCTAAGATATATAAAGTATGAAAACGGTAAGCAGTGCAAGTATAGTATAAAATATATGGATAATAATTTCATGATAAACATTGTGGAACAATGATGAAAAATGTGAATGGAAGTGGCGACGTAAAACTGACACAAAACAACAACAAACAAAAATCTTTTGAGAAGCCCCCACCCCCCATGTTGCCTGTGCTGTATGCTGCAAACTCTTTGTTTAAAACTAATTGGCCATCGGAATGTGTGGAGTAAGTCTCCCAAGCACATTCCACAGCTCCCCCCCCCCCTCCTGTGATCTTCCAACCCCCAGTCTGTAGGTTTGTGTTTGCATATTTCAGTGTTAATTTTGGCAGCTGTTTTTGATTTAGTCTTTAGACAAAAATGGTTATTAGTTTTAGTCACATTTTAATCATTCCTATCCTTCGTAGTTTTAGCCTAGTTTTAGTCGACGAAAACTCAAAACGTGTTAGTCTAGTTTTAGTCCACGAAAACTCAAGACGTTTTAGTCAACTTTTAGTCGATGGAAAATTACTTTTTAGTCAACTTTTAGTCAAAATGTGTCTCTATACTCTCTGAACGCTCCGTCCCCGGCAGATCTCTGTGTCCGCTGCAGCATGTCTGTTAGGCCCCGCCCCCCGCACACAGAGAGACACAGGGAGATCGCTCTTCTGGAGTGAAGACAGCGGAAATAATGATATTGCAAGTTAGAAACGTAAGATGCATTTTGACAGACAAGATGGACACTTGGGGGAAAATATGCTGCATTTTGAATGTCCGATAGTCCACCATTAACACCTTAGTCCTGTCTCGTCTCGTCAACGCAAACTAAATATACATTTCGTCATAGTTTTTGTTATCAAGAATCTATTTTTAGCTCGTCATCGTCTCGTCTTAGTCATGTAAAAAAGGTTGTTGACGAACATTTTTCGTCATAGTTTTCGTTGACGAAATTAACACTGGCATATTTAACCTGTCGCACTTCTGTTGTTTCTATCGCGCATTGCCGGTATGAAAGGGTCTGTGCCGGAAATATCAAACATTTAATAAAAGTGAAAAACAATGAACAAGACTTAACGTATTCATCATAATTAATTATATTTATTTTGTTTGGATGTAGATTTTTTGACTTTGTTTAGAGCAGTGATCTTCTCTGCAGCAGAGAGCTAAGCGCTGTCAGACCGGACCTAACCCTGAAAAGTATTATCATCTGAAAGTAATCATTATGTTATTAACCCTTTGGAGTCCTGGGCTAATTTGGCCGTTTGATTACCTCACCCCCTCCCTGGTAAATACATCCTGTTGAGCAGAATCTACAGTTTCCAGTATTTTCCGTTTCGTAAAATGATCAAATACGGCGAAGATATTCAAATATGTGCTTCCATTTTTCATACTTTTGAAATGTATTAACTTTATATCATCGTATCTCCGTGTTTACTGGGCATGAAACAAAGACTGGGATATAGTTTCAAGCCAGTACTTTAGACAGAAACACACGGAAATGTTGTCCGGACTGTTGTTTTTATGCGGCACCGGCTTGAACAGGTCATGTGATCTGATCACGCCGGCGTGACGATCGACTCCAAAGGGATAATATTAAATACATATAAATATTTTTACAACTGGTATTTAGAAATACTCTGTTGTAATTATTGATGCATAAATGTGTTCATCCATTCAATGTGGCATCTGCTATAATGGGGTTAATGTATGATATTACTTAATAATACAATACATTATAATATATGATATGATAATTACATTTTAGTTTTATTCATTTCTTATTTCATAGTTTCTCATTATTTGTATCGCTCATCTTATTTTTGATTTTATTAATCTGTGTGAATCTGTGCTGTCCTGTTTTTCACTCTCACCCTGTTGCTGTTTGAACTACTGAATTTCCCCACGGGATTAATAAAGGTCCATCTTATCTTATCTTAATGTATAAGTTGATTTACTTCAATCTACTGTACTGTGTAAAAACACCACAACAATATTACAAGAAATATACTGCATAAAGCAAACTATATACTTTATTTGATCTAAAATATTGATGTTTATTCATTATAGTTGCTTGTGAAAACCATACAGTAACAAATAAGTGATTAAATGCTACAGTATTCAGCAAACACAACTGCAGAGCTGCAAACATTGCAAACAGACTAAGTTCTCCAACACCCAGTTGTCTTTGTGTATTTTGTGAATGAAGCGCCATCTCATGGTTAAATCCTGTAATTGAACAAATGGGGAAATTGGGCAACGCCCTCTAGCAATTTGGCAACACCCCCAGCCACTGGCATCCGCTGGGCTTTTGACTGGGACACACCCATGTGAGTCTGATCTGGAGTGCTACATCTATAATAAATACCAAAAATGTAATAATTTTCAGGATTTTAACCCTTTAAATGCCATTTTGAATACATGAAACCGCTGTTTTTTTCATGATGAAAACAGAGACTAAACTGCTATGCTGAAATGTAATGTGTAAGAAGAAAGTGAAGAATTTAGATTGAAATGATACATGAACACAGGGGGCTTGAATGTGTGATGAGAGAAGAAAAGAAAGTAAAAAGGCTTGGAAAAGCAGCAGAATATTTGAACTGCAAACTTCTGAACTAACTTGATGGCGAATGATCTGTCACCATGGCAACGGCATTTGATGACACCCCCTAATACGCTTAGATGCGTTGATGGCTGCATCGTTACCAAACCTGTGAAGTTTTGGGGCGTTTGGAGCAGTTTCACTGAAGTTATGAGAAAAGCGTGTTTCATGGCGAGCATTGTGTTGCCATGGCAAAGGCATTTGAAGAAATCTCAAAACTGTCCCATAGATGTCTTCACGGCTGGACTGTTAGCACACATGTCAAGTTTGAGCACTTTTGAAACATTTTCATAGGAGTTATAGCGACATCATGTTTTATGGAGAGGGATGTGTTTCCATGGAAACGGCATATGGTGAGATCTCAGATTTGGCGTAGAGCTGTTGAGGCATGGACCGGTGATATACAAGTGAAGATTGGGGGACGATTGGACCGTGTCGATTGGACTTACAGCCTCATTGTGTTTCATGGCGAGTGGTCTGTCGCCATGGCAACGACATTTGATGACACCCCATACTATGCTTAGATGCATTGATGGCTGCATCGTTATCAAACCTGTGAAGTTCTGGGCTGTTTGAAGTATTTTCACTGAAGCTATGAGAAAACCGTGTTGCAAGGCGAGCATTGTGTTGCCATGGCAACGGCATTTGAAGAAATCTCAAGGCTGGACTGTTGAAGTCTGCTATCTGAAGTCTGCTGCTCTGAGCATGTCAGTTGGAGTGATGACATCTTCGTGTTCCATTACACAGGTGTTTATAGTTGAGCTAACGAGCTCTGTAGAGATCACAGGTTTCCATTGTTCTGAATGAGAGATGAACCTCTTACATGTGAACGTTTTGTGGAAGAACCGTAACAGATATCTGTGAAATTTCAAAACGTGAAGCATGTCAAGGAAGTTGAGTATCTGAAGTGTAATTTTTGTGTACTTTCGGGTTAATAATGTGGCCTTTTTGGCAGTTTAACTAAAGGTGTGCGGCTGCTGCCGTGAGGAAATATCTGCCTGAAATTACAATGGGCTTCAATGGAGGAACGTTTTTGTCACTTCATGCCCTCAAGAGGCATTCTGTTGAATTATTTCGCTTAATTATTTTTTCATTTTTCAAGCTACGAGATGTTTTCCTACATTTATCATGAAAAATGATGTCCCAGGAATGTAGGGTTTGGGAATTAAAAAATATATTTTTTAAAAAATATATGAAGGCAAATTTCAAGATTTCTCACCCTCTAGCTGTGACATCACGCACTCGAGTTAATGTTAAAATGTGAAGAAAACCTCTAAAACAAGGTCTGAACAAATGTTAATATCTCTAAAAGTAAGAATCAGATTTAAAAGTTGTTTCACACGAATAATGTCAGAAAGATTTGTAACATTCTAATGTTGAAATGAGTTTCTGAGTGAAAGTATGAATGAACAGTTAGCAGTTGAAGTTGCATGAAGATTTGTTGAAGTCTGAAGATTTCCTCCATTGACTTCAATGTTAAAAATGTGATGTATTATGGGATGTATCCGATTATGGGATGTATCCGATTCCCAACCGAGCTGAACGTTTTGATGTTTGAACGGAGTTTCTGCGATGTTCAATGCGGGAGGAGAAGAGGGCCAAAATAAGTCGGCAGAATAATAATAAAAATTTCGTGCGTAGAAGAAAAGTTAGTTGGAATGCTGTTAATAGCATTCCCACTAAATTATGTTCAGGATTTTAACCCTTGAACTGCCAGTTTGAAAACATGAATTAGCGTTTTCTATGAAAAACATGCACAAAAAGGCAGTTATTTTCCATATAATAAATGTTGGGGGGGTCGGCTTTTTTTTATCACAGTCTTGGATATGTCAAATATTAGCAACAACATTGATTTTGGTTGATTATTAGTTTTTGCACAAAATCAGATTAAACAAAAAACTCACACATCAGTCATTCGGGACAAATATGTCCACTTCCAAAAACTGCTCTAAAATGACAACAGATTAATATTTTTTAAAACTTTTTGGGGTTCAATCTTTCAATCAACTTCAGTCCTGATCAAAAATACCAAACGTTAACTTATGTTCAGGATTTTAACCCTTTAACTGCCAGTTTGAAAACATGAAATTGCGTTTTCTATGAAAAACATGCACAAAAAGGCAGTTATTTTCTATATAATGAATGTTGGGGGGGGTCTTCTTTTTTTTTTATCACAGTCTTGGATATGTCAAAGATTAGCAACAACATTGATTTTGGTGGATTATTAGTTTTTGCACAGAATCAGATTAAACAAAAAAACTCACACAATAGATACCAATAGACAAACCCCAGCTACCAGTATCTCTGATAAACCAGGAAAACCAAACAACTATCAAAGTGTACAGAAAGTGGCGGATATCCATCTGAGCATCGAATCCCAACAAGAAAGTGCATTCCTCTGTTTAAGGAATTGAAGAATCGTTTTAAAGTTCACAGTAGAAGTGCTGCTGCAGCTTCCTCAGCTCAGAGTCGTCACTGACTCTGAACCCTGATTTCTTCATTACTTGATGAATACTTCTAATAACTTATAATTAGGGCTGTCAAACGATTACAATTTTTAATCAGATTAATCACAGCTTAAAAATGAATTAATCATGATTAATCACCATTCGAACTATGTCCAAAATATGCCATTTATTTATGTATATTGTTGTGGGAATGGAAAGATAAATGAAAGAAGGCGGATATATCCATTTAACATACAGTATCTATGTTTATTATAAAAAAATTCTGCGTGTCAAAATGAAAGTCAGCCCACACACCTATCAATCATCAAACCGTGGGGTCTTAATTCATTGCGTGTTGATTTCTATCAACAGGGGAGTACTTCAGGAAAGTCGACAGAGGGGGGGGGGGGGGGGAGTAGTGGAGGCGGCGGCTGCTAGTGGAGTACTTCGTGACCACAGAGTGTGAACGTTGTGATCAGCTGTTTTAGCGCAGTTCTCCAGTGAAGGGGGGAGTCTCCCTCTGCAGCCGGCGTAGTTTTGGCACAGTTCCGTTGTACAGACCGACGTTAACAGCAGCCCTGTCTGTGCACACGGAGACCGACTCTGCCGTCCGGTGATCTAACCGCCTTCTGGAAAAGCTTCACAAGTACGTCGGTACGCAAATGCGCTTTGTGACACAAGTGACGGTACGCATTTCAGATTACGCACATAACCTGCGTACCAGTTATATGCACCCCTGTACTACAGCAAAAGTATTCTCCGTCGGGACTTGCAACAACACCACGCCGTTATCTTGATTCTGATTGGCCAGAAGACATTATCAAAGATGTTCTATTGAGAAGTCGATCACTACGTGACAAAAGTTTTCAAAACCGTGGCTACTGAAATCAATCTTACTAACTGCTGTCTGTGCAATTTACACAGTTGGCAGTAGTGCTGCCTACCGGTACGCCGAACCGGTACTGGACTTGTAAAAAGTTTCGGTTCAAGTCCGGTTAAAACCGGAACGTCGGGAACCGGTACTTGGACTCGCAAAAAAACTAGCACTTACGTATATTCTGGTGTCTGTGGTTATTTAAACATTCCCTGATGAACGTTATTCAGCGTCAATAAATGAGTGCTAATCCCAGTGTGCTCAGTGTACAACATCACATGTAATTTCACCTTTGATTCATGGTTTGAAAACGTAGCATTTCGCCACATGCTAATGCTAACCGGAAGTGAATAATTTTCAGAATAAAAGTATTAAGTTAATAGTGTGAACTTCCGTTTTATTCAGAATAAAACTGATTTAAATTAAATAGTGTATTTAATTCAAAATTACGCCATATCAACATTGATTTTAATTTCTAACAGTATGTACATCACATATGTATGTACTGTATAATGTACACATGTGTAGTTGTAGAAAATACATGGTGTACAGACAGTACAGTACACTCTGACTGTACAGTCACTACAGTGTAGCCTATACTGTATAGTAGGTGTGTAGCAGTGTAATGCGTATAGTCTACTCTACACTCTACCTTTCAGCAACGTTTTAGGGATTTAGGCTCAGTCAGCTCAGGGACTGTTTGGTTACTTTAGTTTGGTAAATGAAATAAATGTTTGAATTTTGTAGTAGTTGCTGTAAGTGGCAAAAAGTTTTTTTTTTTACATTTGTACTTTGTAGAGAAATCTAGACACAAGTTGGAAGGGAGCACAATAAACCTGACGAGTTTGAATTTGAGTTGATTATGAGTTAATTTTCAATTGATAATTAGCTCACAATAAGTTCACTTTAGTTACTCACACAACTTGACACAAGCCATGGGTTCAGGTCCGGACTTATAAGTCCGGACCTGAACCTGAACCTCTGGACTTGAGTCCGGACCTGAACCTGAATCTGAGTCCAGGTACGCAGCACTAGTTGGCAGACTATATTTTGCTTACTTTAACATAATTTTTCATGGTGGGGCTAAGCCATTTCTTGGTATGGGTGTAGCCTACCCCAGCCATACCCTGGCGCTGCCACTGGTGGCACGTATGGGGCGGGCCATTCTGCACATGCGTTAAATGCGTTAAATATTTTAACGCAATTAATTCAAAAAATGTATTACCGCCGTTAACGCGATAATTTTGACAGCACTACTTATAATGTATGTTTATTTTGGTTTTCTTTTATGGTTTTATCTGCAGTACCTCCCAAGTCTATATCTGTGGTGGCAGCCAACAGCCCAGCTCCTTTCAGCCGCTACGAGGCGCAGAACTTCACTCTGGTCTGCATCGTGACGGGAGCAAAGCCTGTTCCAACGGTGAGACGGAGCAGGTTCACTCTTTAGCTCTCTTGAAGGACTCCATCATCCAACTTGCTTCACTGGTTTGTGTGCTAGGAAAGAAACCTTAAGCCATTATATAGATTGGAAACAAGTCTATTGTATAACATTACAATTATACATTAGAATTAGAATGTGTAGTTCTTCTGCCCTCACCACACCTGTAGATATGTGGCTGTGCAGTGTATTTTGTTTTAGCTCTGAAGCTTATTTACAAGTTAACAGCGTTTAATAAAACAATAATAAGATGATACAATGAAATTGCAAATGGCGACAGCTATGCTCTTCTGTCCACACTCGGGATGTTAAGATTCACTGATTCGCATCGGTGCACCGGCATAAACATTCAAGATGCGAGTGCACATCGGCTACAGTTTGGGTTGAACTCGTGATGCATCGATTGTAGAGTCTTTGCATCGGTAAAAAAACGATTCATTCATATAATATCAATATAAATATAAAATGGGGGATGTTGGCTTATCAGGCACCCGCAGCTCACAGCCAAAGTGCAAGTGAGCGAGCGAGGGAGAGAGAGAAGGGCGCACCGGTACCGGTGCTGTTGTTATTAGCATCTGGTGCTAGCTGCTCTAACGGATATAAGAAATAGATGTTTCTAAAATAATGTGGAGGGAGAGTCCTCTCCAGTCACTGAGAGGCTGATAACTACAGCTCAGTGAGGTAAAGGACTCTGAGTGTTTAGATAGTTAACTTTAGTCTAAGTTATCTCAGTGGGTCTCAAACGTTTTGATCACAATTTATGTAAACACATATTTCCAAGGCACTCCTTTATAATTATTGGGATAAACAGGTTTGAAATCATTTCAATGTATACTATAGGACAGTAAACCAGACATATCGTTTAAAACTGGAGAGATAAAAAAACATGCATGAATAAATAAATGTTAATAAGTCAAATAAGATATGAATGAACAACAAAAATAAAATAAGTTACATGTATTTGTTATTGGCTATGGTAGGTTATTGGTTATGTTCACATACTTATTTAATTATTAAAATGTAAACCGATCTCTTTCATATGGGTGTTTTAGAGTTGTACCTCCTATATAGTCTCTAGTAATTCTGCTCAAAGTGCACCAGATTGAAGCATTTTACTTTAAAATGCTCAAAAAAATCTTCCCTGGGATGCATACCCCCAGACCTCCCTAGAGGATGTGACATCCACCCCCCATTCTATTGTGTATTCTTGGATACTCTATTGATCTTTGTATTTTAAATTGTACGATTCTCTGGCTGGGGCGCCAGCTAAAATCTTGCCTGGGGCTGCAAATTGTCTAGAGCCGGTTTTATTTTTAAACTGTTTTATTGTTGAGATCACTACAGTATCTTCTTGATCTTTTCTATTCTATTTCTATCATTGACCTTCTACTTTCCCCCTATTTTGTATGTAGGCTACTCTTAATATTGAAATGTTTTCATCAAATATTTCATATGGGTGTTTTAGAGTTGTACCCCCTACTTTCGGGTCCGGCGGCCAGGAGGGTCCAGCACACAGGTCTGCGCGTCTGGACTTCCAGGCGGTGATGGCCCTGGCAGTGGAGCGTGTGAGCCAACCGCTCCCCCCACCGCTGCCACCGAGGCCAGTAATCCACCTTCGACAGGGGTTTTACGGCCCGGGTCATCCGGCGCAGCCGGCCTTCGTCTCGCCCCCGTTGCCAGATATCTGGCAGTGTGTGGAGGTGACGTGGCGGCAGCCATTGAGGACGAAGGCCCGAATAGCAACCATGGCAGGTATCATCAGGGTGCAGGGCCGCTCGGACACGGCGTTTACCGGTGTGCCCCCCCTCGACGAGAGCCTGGCGGCCCATCTGCTTCCGCAGGCAGCTGGTTGGGCGGAGGGAAAGAAACTTCTGCCCCCGCTGTCGCGGGACCGAGACACCTTCGAATATTTGGAGAAAATATTCAGGCTCGGGGCACAGATGGCGGCTACGGCAAATCATCACGGTGTGTTGGGTGTCTCCCTGATTACCCCTCAGACGGACACCCCGCCCTCCCGCCTCAGGACGGGAGTGATTATCCGGACCGCTGCATTGGTCAGATACAATACAATACAACTTTATTTATAAAGCACTTTAAACCTCCAGACCAAAGTGCTGTACAGGCAAATAGATAAAACACAGCTCAGCTCACACACCATAAAACAAGTACAAGTAAAAACAAAAAACAATTTAAATGCAAAAAAAAGCAACACTCTAAAAGATGTTGAAACGCCAAATGTTAAAACGCTGAGGAGAAGAGGTGGGTTTTAAGAAGCGATTTAAAAGCAGGCAGTGTGGAGGCCTGTCTGATCTCCAGGGGCAGAGCGTTTCCACAGTTTGGGAGCCGCTACAGAGAAGCAACGGCCCCTCTGAGCTTTGACCTGGTTTTAGGCACCTTCAGGAGCAGTTGGTCCGCTGACCTGAGAGGGCGGTTCGGCGTGTGGTGCTGTAGCAGCTCAGCAAGGTATGGTGGGGTCACAGATGAACAATCTGATCCATGGGATGGCCACTGCAGCGTGGCGGGTGATGTTCTTGGCCACGGTGGCGTCGTGTCACGTGTGATTAGGGTTGGGTATTGTTTGAATTTCTATGATTCTGATTCCGATTCCGATTCTACTTTTCGATTCCGGTTCTTAACGGTTCTCAATTCCGATTCTTTGAGGGGCAGGGTAAAAAAAATTACATTTATTCGAGAAACTTTTACACAGGTTAGTTTACAGTAATATTCACATTAATCAGTCTGTTTATATTCACTGCTATGTAACTGTAACCTGAGAACCACTGAAGCTACAACAGTCCAACTTTTAAAGGAAACCCCCCCCCCATTTAAAAACAGGTCTTGTTGAGAAAAACAAGCATATCTGCCTTCTCAGGCATACCGGGAAGAAATGTTTGAAAATGTTAAAGTAAAATGCTTCAATCTGGTGCACTTTAAGCAGAATTACTAAAGACTAGATCTAGGGGGTACAACTCTAAACACCCATATGAAAAAGATCGGTTTACATTTTAATAATTAAATAAGTATGTGAACATAACCAGGAACCTACCATAGCCAATAACAAATACATGTAACGTATTTTAGTTTTGTTGTTCATTCATATCTTATTTTACTATTTTATTAATGCATATTTTTTTATCTCTCCAGTTTAAAACGATATGTCTGGTTTACTGTCCTATAGTATACATTGGAATGATTTCAAACCTGTTTTATCCCAATAATTAGTCCCTTGGAAATATGTGTTTACATAAATTGTGATCAAAATGTTTGAGACCCACTGAGATAACTTAGACTAAAGTGAACTAACACTCAAGAGTCCTTTACCTCACTGAGCTGTAGTTATTATTTGCACATTATTGTGCAACTAATAACTATTATATAATAGTAATTATTACTATTGCACGTCTGTCCGTCCTGGGAGAGGGATCCCTCCTCTGTTGCTCTCCCTGAGGTTTCTCCCATTTTTCCCTTTAAACTGGGTTTTCTTCGGAAGTTTTTCCTTGTACGATGTGAGGGTCTAAGGACAGAGGGTGTCGTATTGTCATACTGATATTCTGTACACACTGTGAAGACCACTGAGACAAATGTAACATTTGTGATATTGGGCTATATAAATAAACATTGATTGATTGATTGATTGATTGATTGATTGATTGATTGATTGATTGATTGATTGTTTGATTGATCAGCCTCTCAGTCTGACTGGAGAGGACTCTCCCTCCACATCATTGTAGAAACATCTTCTTCTTCCGTTAGAGCAGCTAGCACCAGATGCTAATAACAACAGCGCCCTCCCTTTCTCCCTCGCTCTCTCTCTGCCTCGCTCACGGCCCGTCCACACAGCGGCGTGCGTTGACGCTTCCCCATTCACTTTGAATGGGGTGACGTCACTTTTAGCCGAAATGCATCGTGGGAAGCGACGCGGAGCGTAGTTGGCGTGGCTCGCTGCAAAAGTTGAGCAATGTTCAACTTTTGACGCCTCGGCAGAAGCGTCAGCCAATCGAATCATATGCCAGTACAAGCTCTAGCCAATCAAACCGCTGCTTGTGTGTCAGGGGCGGGAGATTCATGTGATTGGTTGTTGGTCGAGTTTCAGACACGCCCGCCGGCAAGCGTCAGCGCACGCCGCTGTGTGGACGGGCCGTCACTCCTCACACTTTGGCGTTGAGCTGCGGTTGCCAGATAAGCCAACATCCCCCATTTTCATCACTTACAGCGCCCATCGTACAGGGCAAATGAAAAGTGTAACTGGGATTAAAAGGGTGTTACATTTACTTAATTATGAATGTTGTTACATCAAGGCCGAAAATTAGGATGAGCACCAACGGTCAAAACATTTATTTTTTCTCCCAGAGCTGTCAGCGCAGCGCCTCCACAGATCTGGCGCCCTAGGCGAATATCTATAATGCCAGTGCGACGGGCCGGTCCTGGTCTCAGGTTACGCTGTAGGAAGTGTAGGTACAACGCTATATTTCCCGCCCCGCTGCAGTCATACAGTAGGCTACGGAGAGCGGCGAGAAACATTTCCTCAGGCATCGAAAAGCGGAACCGAAATTCACATGTCTAAATGATGCCGTTGGAATCGAAATGTTGGAACCGGTTCCGAACCGGAACCGGTTCCGAACCGGAACCGGTTCTCGGTACACAACCCTAGTCACCGCCCTCTCTAAGAAGGAGCGAGAGGATCTTCTTGGAGCCCCTGTGTCCACGGAGGGGCTCTTCGGGCTTCAGCCGCCTAGAGGAGGTGAGGGTGCAGCTTAGCCGCATGCTACCGCTGGCTCTTCCTCAAGCGCCCTCCTCCACTGGCTTCCCTGCAGACGAGGGAGATGGCGCGATGGCGAGACTAAGGGACTAAGACTAAGGGAGACTACATATCAACAAGTCTAAGTGTAATTTGTTTCCACAATTCTACACTTACGCATAATATTGACCGTACAAATTCCCTACTTGCTGCCCCAGTTGTAACTCCAATAAAAGAGGTAGCTAGTGGGCATGCGCAGATGAGAGCGATAAACCGCGGGAAGTGCTATCAAGGCGCTATGCAGGTACAGGGGCATTATGGCCAGCATATTACTGTCAGGGAACACACTCCGCGCTGGTCTCCAACAGTAACACGGCACAGCATGCTCCTAGAGCTACGGGCAGTAGTGTTGGTCCTCCAGCATTTCAAACCCTTATTTCAGGGGAGACATGTACTGGTCAGGAGCGACAACAGCATCACAGTGGCACAGACAGGGCGGAGTCCGCTCCGCCGCCTTGTTGACCACAGCGGAGCAACTGTGGTTATGGGCTTCAGAGGTGGTGTTGTCTCTGAGAGCCGTCCACATCCCGGGACTGTAGAACAGGGGGGGCGACCTCATGTCGAGGGGCGGCCCCCTGCCAGGCGAGTGGGCGCTTCACCCGGAGGTGGTGAAGCAGGTCTGGCCCAGTTCGGGAGAGCAGAGGTGGACCTGTTCGCCAGCCGGCGCAACAGCCACTGTGCCCTGTGGTTCTCCATGGCTCAGAGCAGTGTTGTTGTCAAGTCACCAATTCACGAGTCCAAGTCACTCTCGAGTCACCACTCTTCGAGTCCAAGTCCGAGTCACCAAGGGATGTAGGACCTGTTTTGTCCCTTATCTCAAGAATTAGTGAACAACATGGTAGTGCAGCCTCGGCATGGCCTAGTAACCTACTGTATATGAACAAGTCTCTATTGCAACGTTAGCTTACCTTGTCATTGGTGGTGTTGACAGGGATTTTGCTGACAAGCTTTCTAAATGCCGGTGACTCCACAGTTGACAGAGGCCGCATGTCTTCCACAACATACTCTGCCGCGAGTCTCTTAACTTTTCGGGGTTCCACAATCAGAGAAGACCGAGAGAATGTTAACTTTTGTTGCTTCGGCTTGCCCGCACTCGTGTCTTCTGTGTGTTTTCTTTACTCCGAGCCGGCAGATCTCTCGACTAACTAGCACCGGTCCAGGTGTTTCTTTATGTTGCTAGTGCTATTTCTTGATGTAGACAATTCCTTTGCTGTCGAACATAGATTACACTTGACTATTATGTTTTTCTCGAATGAACTGAAAATAATATGAGAACACCCATCGCTCAAAAGTGGAATCTGTTCCTGTCGCCATCTTGACCAATAGTAAACAACAGGCTTACTAATCTACCCGCACAATTTTTCTCTGGTGTCGGAATGTCTTGCGATGTTGGTGAATTCTTAAAAAGCAAAACACCACTTAATTTCGGGTTGAAATGTGTTGTGTGTTTACAGAGAATTGTAACAGGTAGTATATTACCCAAGTTACATTACTTTTTGCTGCAACGCATTACACCCAACACTGTTTAGGATAGACGTTGACCAAAGTTATTTTGGAGCAGGATTAGAAAGTTGGTCTTGGAAAGCCATGCTTTGCGGGAGATGTGCTGGGACCAGATGCTGCCCAGTTGGGTGGACCAGCATGAAGAGCTGAGATGTGACGATTACTGTCGCACTCCAAGCCGTTGATGTCAGCTTTACAGTCTTTAGCTTGGTGGGACCTCTAGATGTGTCACGGAAGCTTAGGCCTGGTAGGTAACCTTTTATTTAGCAGGTTCAACTTCAAGGAGCAGATCTGCAAGTTCCTGCAGCCGCTGAAAGTCATTATTTATGATTTTGCGGCGGCGGGGTGTGGTGTGTGTGTGTGTGTGTGTGTGTGTGTGTGTGTGTGTGTGTGTGTGTGTGTGTGTGTGTGTGTGTGTGTGTGTGTGTGTGTGTGTGTGTGTCTACAGAAGGTCCAGTTGTAATAGACACGGTTAGCCACTGTTTGTATCTAACCGTTGCCGCACCATGTTAAGACCAGTCATAGGATAGTTGATGTTGACAGCACACATTCTTTTAACAAGCTGCAGTGACTCCCTGTCGAGCCACTTTGTGAGCAAGCCTAGCTCCACACTAGAGCTGCTTCTCAATGTCAAGGAAGGATCCTTCAGAGCCTCTATTTCAAGGATGCTACGTCATCAAATCCCGCCGAAGGACTGTTCCAATGTACAGGATCCTTCGAAATCTACCGAGGACTGAATCCTTCGTTGCAGAAAATGTCAAGGCTGCTTATGTGTATCCTCGGTGGTCTTAAATGACCCACAATTCTTTGCGCACGGACCAATTTCCCAAATCTTTGACGGAAAATGGCTGAATCCGTGCAGTACACATTTAAATGTAAGTATGTTCAGTGGCGTAGTAAATGTGTTGGTAAATATGTTACTTTGTTAAATTTGTTATCACCATAAATGTGTTCCATGAAAGTAAAGCAAGTTCATAATTAGCTAGGTGCATCGTGAGGTAGGCTAATTATGCACACCTGCACACTTGCTAGCCTGTTCCATTCTTCGTTCTCCGAATGCTAGGAAGGATTCTTGCCTAGCCTCTGAAGGACCTGACTCGGAAGGACATGTCAGACCAAGGAAGCATCCTTGACTTTGAGAAACGGCTCAGGTTTCAAGTTCAAGCCCTCTATGGCATTGCAGAAGCTAGCTTTCCAGGACAGATACTTTTCTGGCCTGTTATCTAAACATCTTTAGCCTTCGTAGGCGCAGCTTCAGCCTTTGCACATGATGACGAAGAAGTGTTGCATTGTGCACTAACCTCTGAAACGCTAATGTAAAATCAATAATAGAGATACACAGTCCCTGATAAAAAGGCATGTGCTCAAGGTAACAATAGGGCCAAGGGTAAATGAACTCGCTACATATCAATGACTTTAAACATGACATGTTATCATTTGGTTTCCATGGCATTGAAACAGTTCCTCTGAAGATCACATTGATTAAATACTTAATAGAAGTATACTGGATAGTTAATTTGCAAATGTTTCCTGAATCTCTGATGATATGATAAATGGTTTAGTATTTTTAGGAGAAGCAGTGACACATAGCCATCAGTCGTGTGCAGGCCTCTGGGTAATCCTGTTAATGTTCACACGTTCCTCCTCCTCACTGTTCCCTGCACTGTGAACAACCACACACTATGGAACACCACTGTTGACTCCTTAGCATCTCCTTCCACCAGATGTACTTATGACCTGTGTTCCTGTTGAGCACGCCTCCATTGTCCTGTCCTTCAGGTGTACTTCAAGCGAGATGGGGAGCTGATTGATGTGGTGCCAACTGTCCAGGTTTCCTCCTCAGTGGAAGACAAAAGAAATGGCCCAAAGCTGGAAAAGAGCTGGAGCTCCCGGGCTCTCACCGGTAGAGACCTAGATGACACCAAAGTCCAGAAGTCCCTGCTGGAACTAGAAGGGAAGCTGGCTCGGCTGGGCCAGGACGGCCCCCAGGGCTCAGACAAGGGCCAAGAGCAGGAATCCGAATCAGACCCCGAGACAACCACAGAGGCGATCCCTGAGACAGTGGTGAGCCGGGAGTTTCCCCACTGGGTCCAGAGCAGCGACCCACTCTACCACTTCCAGCAGCGGCAGCAGGCGGCAGGGGACGGCACCATGGAGGTGAGGGCCACGCTGACCTGGAGCCTCAACCCCCAGCTGGACAACGAGGCTCTGTTCAGCTGTGAGGTGCACCACCCGGCTCTGTCCATGCCCATGCAGGCCGAGGTCACACTGTGTGAGTCCTGCACACACACACCGCCTCACATCAACCGTTATACAGTCAGCTTTTAACGCAAAGGGACCCATGATATCAACGATATAACAACAACATAATTTGCATGAGAGCAGACCTGGTACTCATGACGTAGCTCTGAGCACAGCGACCCTCTACTTAGTTGACTTAATATACTTAGTTTGTTTACAACATGTTTCCTGTTTAAGCCTTAGCTTAGAGGGGTTTGGAATTATGAGTGACAGGCCTTACATAGTCATGTCACCTTCAGGAAGTGCAGGTATTCCGAGAAGTTTGGCTGAAGACATTTTATACACAATACTCCTGAGGGTGGTAGTAAAACAAAGATGAGGTTCTATTTAGTGAGCTGTTTCAGTCAGGAAAGAGTTCCACAGTAGTAGAGCATTGATGGAAAGGTAAACTAGTTATAGTTAGAATAAATATGCAGAGTGTACTGACATGTCAGACGAAACCCCGGCAGTCCAGACACTGATGATGTGCCGTTTCAAGAGAAATAATGAGATGGATACCCTACAGCAAACGCAACACTTTTTGGAGATCAAATCCAGAGCCACAAAGAACTAACCTGGGTAATGAATCCATGAACTCAAAGGAAAGTGAGAACAATGAACAGTAAGTGGGTCAGACCAAGCCTTGAGCAAAGTTAGTACGGCTTTACTTCCCTGGGTGAACCAAAGTTACATGACAGGAGGGAGACATCTCCAATCTCATCTCAGCAGGGTGGTACATCCTTATAATGTGGGTAGACAACTTTTTTTAGATAACATGTACAATTCACAATGACCTGTAGTCCCACAAATGAAATGTGAAGCATGTCTCACTGAACATCATCAGTCATACATGCCGTTTGACTTTTCTATCAGCTACTCCCAGAGGACCCAAGCTGTCCATGAGCCCCAGTAAGGCCAGGGTGGGGGACACCGTGCGGATCACTATCCAGGGCTTCAGGCTGGGACCTCCTGCGGTGAGTTTCCTACACGGGGGGGCTATTTGAACAGGGATCACTCACGTTCATAACAAGTCTCCAGAGGGCGATGATAAAAGATATGAGTTGCGGACAAATAGGCTTTTTTGCTTAGGGTCCTAACTGAGGCCCCGTCCACACGGAGACGGTATCAGTCTAACGTTCTCTATCGTATAGACCAGCGGTCCCCAACCTTTTTTGCGCCACGGACCGGTTTCATGTAAGAAAATATTTTCGACCTGTGTTCCTGTTTAACTGCTTATTGTGTTAACTGGTTAGCTATTTTCCATTGGGTTGAATGTTGCATCAAACACACCACAAAGGCATGTAATTGCAACAAAAAAAAGTGTCTGCGGCACAGACGATTAGATAAAATGCAAGTAAAGTAGCGTTTTTCAAAGCATGGGTTCAGACCGTAATTGCCTGGGCTATAGTTCAATCGATTTTATTTATTTATTGCAGGCTTCATTTATATGCTGCAGTTTACAGACAATCTGCCCGTTCAAACACTGACTCAACAGTTTGCTGTCTCAAAGTCTCTCGCACTGCAAAAGAAGGAGGTAATCAAAGTAAATGCGTAAGCAGATCTAACCAGTTAACACAATAACCAGTTGAACACCGGCATAAAAACTAATATAAAGTGCATACCAATACAACTCACCATTACGCTGAATTAGTGGGAGCCCTGAGCTTGTGTCTCTGCAACAAGCCCAATCTATATGGGCTCAGAACAGTCTCATAATACACACATGCACACTGAAGGATCCACACTTGTGTTTTTCAATGCACACACAAATGTGTTCCGTTTCATATATACATTTCTATCTATAGCCACTCAGATGTCTCCTCAATTCTAAGCCAATCACATGAGCGCGCCCCCACGAGGGTAGATTTCTTGCGTTCATGACGTAGCGCTTCATGTACGCATTTTGCGCTGTCCGGTCAGCTCGCTAAACAGAGGGCGGAGCATCAGGTGATCATGCAGAGCTGCGTGTCTCCGTCAGACTCAGCAGCTGATAACTTAGACTAAAATTAACTCAGAGTCCCTGAGCGCTCTCTCTCTCGTGATGTTGGGGTGGTCGTGTCACTGATCTTTATGCTGCAGACCCTGCATACCGCTGTTTTCTTCATATTACCGTCATCGACAACATAATCCTTGAATCCAAACTTGACTATTTGTGGAGTAACGCTAGCCGCTGCCATGTTAACTGGCACTCCTGCCTTCTAGTGGGTTGCCAGGTTTGCGCGCATGGCGCTATAATCACCCAATCACATTTTGAAAAAACGAAACTTAATATTTCAATACAAAAACAAACGCAAATATTTAATTAAAAAAATCAAGTCCTTTCAAGTCATCTATCTCAAGCTTAAAGAGCCTGTGACAGCATCCCGACAACTGTTGTGCAATGAAATATTGGGCTACTAGTAATCTCGAACCGTCAGTTTAAAAAAGAAGGTGCGATACCGTTCCGATAAATATCAATAATTTCGAACATCGCGGGGAAATTCCTTCGACTCATTTTGAAGTTTTGGGGGAAGCCGGAAGTGACGTCAATGCGGGAACGCTTCTCTGTGCGGCGAGAGAGCCAAACACGGACAAACTGTGTTGTCATGCTTAGAAATGGTGAATTACTGAGATTAGGCACGTTAATAACGTTGTAATTAAGTTGACTACAGTATATTCATATTTGTCAGTGCTTTCATGTCAATTCGGCGAACATAAACATGAATGATCGAGGTGAAGATGACGATTAAATTAGGATTACAAATCGGTAGTGAGATCTGCTGAATTTCCTCCCGTCGGATGTGATATAAAAAAAATTGATTATTTTTGTAGTTGTAACCTCAAGTGGATTAAACTACATTTATTAGTGCTTTCATGTCAATTCGGCGAACATATGATACATTACATCAGGGGTACTCAAATACAAATCTTAAAGGTCCAAAATAAATGTTTCAATAAGACAAAGGTCCGTTTATTACGGTCATTCAAACTTTTAAACAATTGCAACAAGATTCTTAACACGAGGTTGCAAAAACAAGAATAATCTGTATGCAGCAGTTTTCATAGTTATTGTGTCTGTGCTTGCTCCCTCAGAGTCGCAGTGTAAGAGCAGCACAGTTATGAATAAAGGCAGCAGCACTCTTTTTCATTCAGCATTCCCATTATTGCTTTATAAATGTCTTGCCCCCTTGTGTGTCCACTGAGGTTCGTCAGGCCCAACACATCTTCAACAAACTCCCCTTTGCCTCATCATAACAACTCACAAACACCAGCAACTGAGCAATGTCAGTGGACTCATCCACAGCTAAGGAAATGCACTGTGCATTTTTTATTCCATCACAAAGCTGATGAATCAAATCACCAGCAAGTATTTATGTTCTTCTGGTTGCTGTGGAATCTGAGAGGGGGATTTGCTTGATTTGACCTGTTATTTTTTCTTTTTGTTTGCCTTCAACCTGGTCTCCGTCACTTCAGTCATGCATTATTTTATACTTCAGTTATGATCCAGTGGAAAGTCCTTACCTACTGGCTAGTTAAATCAAATTGGTTACTTTTTTTTGGCTGGGCAGTTTAGTTTTACACACCGTCTTATTTGACTTTCTCAGGACTTAAAACTGTTTTTTGGGGGCAGACCCCCTCAAAGAAACAAATATATTTACACACGTAAGGTCATCATCTTAATAGTTTTGTATGCTCATCCGTGAGCAGAGCATGAAGTTGACGTGTCTATTGCAGCTGAACGCGGTGATTAGCCTTTTGATTAGCCGTATTAAGATCAACAGCTTTAGTGCGTTTTGATTCAATGCTGAGTACAGCCACACTGACAGTCTCTTCTCTGTCAGTGTAGACCGCAAATACCTCATTCCTTCAGTGCTTGGGTCAGAATGCTTCTCGCTTTGCGCCGTCCCGTTCAAATGAAATCGCCGCCAATCATATGTCCACGCTCGCGCCAGGACCGGGGGAGGGGTTACATGACGTGCATCTTGTGCTGCATTCACTTGCACTCGGACATTAGAGACTTTCTCTCATAAAAGTCCGATGAGCCACAACTTTTCTTTCAAAACAAAGCTGCCAACTGGGGTGGCAGCTGGGGTGGCAAGGCCTATTTTTAGGGTGTCAGTTGCCCCCCCGGTAGGTGAAACTAGGCTACTAGCTACAGTACAGATGGAACTAGATGAGCTGTTAACTCTCGCTCTGAATTATTTGTTTTTGACAGGTTGAAAGAGACACACACATTTTTCCCACTCGCATTCCGCGAAGACCCGCCCTACTGTGCCTCTGATTCGCAGATTGTTTGGGGGGAAAAAACGCTGACGGGATGCTGAATGTGATTGGACCAATGCGTTGACAGACACACACAGACAGTGGAACAGGACATGCAGAGCGCTGTTTGCAGTCTATGGACATAGCGGATCATTTTGACTCGTTGCGTTGTCTCAAAGATAACACAGATAATACAGATAATACATATGAAAAGTATAATTTGCTCAGAGTCCAGAGACAGTTGTGGTTCGGTCCGGATCCGGACCGGAGTCCGGACTTTGAGGATGCCTGCATTAAATGATCGTGAGCAGTGGCGGTGCTAGGGGGTGGCTACTTCAGTCCAGCATGAACTTTTTTGTTATTTTCATGTCGATGGACACTGAATATTATGTAGTTTGAATAGAGGATTCCTAATATTGTTTGCCGAGACCAACATGAATGACCCATCAGCATTTTAAAGTCTAAATATCCCTGCACATGCAGCAATGACATTTCTGCTGCTATCTTTGCAAAACGAGTTAACAGTCACATGTTATCTGGATGAGTGCTGCAGAATGCCGTTTTTATAAGGGATACATGTGTGTGTGTCTTTCATATTAAACATGATCGCTGGTAGATAGCCACAGAAGTCGTAACACAGTTTAACCTGGGTGGATCCCATTTTCCCATGGGTGGATCACAGTTTCCCTGAGAGGATCACAGTGTACAGTTCACAGCTGAAAACTTCTCCACGCTGCTTTCAAACTGTGAGTAAACAACGTACGCTTCACTGGAAGGCTGTCTGAAGGTGTACACAGGTCTCAGATGGACTTGGTATCACATTAAGAATGATATTCAGTAATAAGTCGGGCAACAATAGCTGGTTTAAATGATTTATTGGAGCTCGCAATGTTTTGAACAGACATCCAGTCAACTCGTTTTTCTTTTTGTAGTCCTCGCTGTTCGCGTCCGGATATCGCCATCGTAACCACAATGTCACACACTGGTACTGAATGTGCCTCAAAGTGTTCCTATCCAGCCAAATATACCAAAAGATTTATGTAAACGACAGAAGAAGCGATCGAAATGTGTATTTCAGTCGAAGGCCACGCCTCCACATCTGTCAACCAGTTGATCGGGGAACCAGTTAATCCGGAACACCGGTACCGAAGTGGGCCGGTCGGATAAGTCACTAGCACATCCCCCATAGGCGGCGCGTGTGGCTCAGGTTTGGGAAGGCTAAATAACTTCTTTTACCTGACGCTGCCCGCCTCCGGCGTCTATAGAAAAGAGATCAACTCAGTGTGCGGAGTTTAAATCTCTCAAATCATATTACAGGATAAAGGAAATACAGTTTAAACTGCCGTATGCAGAGAAGACGCCGACGTGTCGCACTTATCATTCATATTACATCATCAATCAGATTATCGGTCATATAATATCATAATATATCATATTTCCTTATCTGAGTCAGCTTCTCCAGCCGTGCAACACTTACGGTGTCACATACTGTGTGCAGAAGTATTATTTTAAGCAACACATTATGTTGACGAAACACTCGAGTCAAATGTAATTAAAGTCAGATCCACTCCAGTCGCGTGGCGTGGGGGAAAAATTAGGGGAAGCCAATAATACGTCCTTTCTTTTAGGTCGGGGGTGTGGTGGTCAATGTAATAACGTAACCAGATGAGTGATTACAGCACCCGGTATCATTTTACACACATTTATATCATACAGATGCAGGACTTACACACGCATCTAACCGACAGGTCCGCACGCACTCTCCAGCCCAAACTCTAATAAGCATTCATTCACAACTAAATCAGGAGACCTTTAACGTTTTACGTCCGATTCGCTCCTTTTTTCCTCGCTGTACACAGCTCCAGTTTGGGCATTGGCCTGTCATCAGATTGCATTTGTTGTTGTTGCTGTAGCGGAAGTTTAGTACAATTATTTTTGATGAAATACTCCAAATCTCCACCCTCCATAATTGCACTTGCTTCAGTTGCTTGCTACTTTCTAACGGCGGTGAGAGTGGTGCAGTGACGCTATCTATCTTCTATCGATTAGATTTATGATTCGAAAATTATAAAAGTAGGGTAGACATGTAGATATTATCCGACTGAACAAAACTTGCATTTATCTAACAGGTTCGTTTTCCACTGACCTTATTTCGAGCTATTTTCCAAAATCCTATGGATAAATCCCATTGCTTTTTGGTCGAGGGAAACCGAGCGCAGCTTACTTCCAGATTTTAGGACGCGTCACTGCAACTCGAAGTTGATGCGATTTGATTGGATTGTGAGGCAAGGGAAGCCAGCCGCCTCTGGCTTCCCTTGGCATGGCCCTGACCAATCACAGGTTGGCAGGGGCATCACGTGAGCCTCATCTGATTGGTCAATCCCTCCAATTTTTTTCACCAAGGGAAGCCAGATTCGGCTGGCCTCCTCTCGCAACAGTGAGTGCAATCTACTGTTTCACCATAACATCTAGAGGGGCGCTGTTTGTTTCACTCTTTGTAAAATACTCAATGAGAATGGGGGAGAGACGGGCCGGCAGCAACACACAGCAAAGGAGAATTATCGAAACAAAACAAAGTGTTTTTATTTATTTATTTTATACTACAATCCGAAAAAACAGGGGAAGCCTGGCTTCCCTTGGCCTCCGGGAGAAAACGCCACTGATCCACTCGTGTCTTAGATGGGGCAGTGATATCATAAAACTATACGCTTTCAAACACTCGGTAGGCCTAGTTATTTTTTAACCAGTTGTTCTGTATTCACTTTGCAGGTGCAACTATGTGGCTTGTATCCTGGATTATATGTTTAAGTCATGGATGTTTAAAGCTCATATTTGTCTAATATTAGTTTACTTTTCATTAATGAAGTATGATGCTGTTTGTGATTGGTCAAATGTAGCTAACCCCGCCCCTTTCACGTGAACGCGCTCTCAGCTGGAGAGAGAAACCCTGGCTTGATTTACCGAGTTGATAACCAGCGTCGTCGGACCGCTTAGCGAGATCTCGTTTGTTAGTTTGTTGTTGTTAGTTTGTTTGTTACTCAAACATATCCAGGGTCTGTTGAACTGGCTTCGTAGTGCAGGGCACAGGTGGCTGGCAGCGCTAATGTCAAAGACACGGACATTATACATTATATTTGTATTTTACCCGGATGCAGTGACACAAATATTTACATATTTACATTTACTATCTACAGCACCCGCCGCCCCTGACCTCCCCCACTCCCCCCGTAGACAATTTACTAGCGGTACCGAAGTGGGCCGGTCGAGAGTCCCGGGTTGATTTTTAGTCCCATTCCACCACTGGCTACATGACCATATGATCGCCCATATTGACGCACCTCATTCCTAAACTTCTAACAGATACAACATAAACCGATCCTTCAGCCTCATGAGCTCTCAGACACGTTCAACATTAAACTGTCATCGCTGTCTGAGCTTGCTGCTGTGTGCGCCATCGTGCGTTTACATGCAGATGCTGGGATCCTGGACGGTGCAGCTGGAGCGCTGTGCCCGCAATGACGTCACTCATCATTTGGCGGGACTTGAAGGATCCCGAGAAGATCCAGAAAATGGTCAACATTGAAGGATTAATGGTTATCAAAGTACAAATATCCAAAATCAGTTCAGTAACGGTTTTCAAGGGGACAATATTTACTCAAATTGATGGGTTTGGATGATGGGGGAAAACCGTGTCACAGGCTCTTTAAGTCAAGTCTCAAGTCATGAATACCAAGTCAAGTATGTTATCAATGTTAGTCAAGCAAGTCTCAAGTCCAAAAATATGCGACTCGGGTCAAGTCGTGTGACTCGAGTCCCCACCTCTGGTGTTTTCCCCGGGAAACAAACACAATACACACAAACACAAAAATACACAAACACACACATTCACAAGCTTCCCCCAGACCAGTAATCCAAACAGCGTTATGACGTTCCACGGTCCAGATTAATGTCTTTCAAACTGATAATCAATAAATCAATAAAATATATCTCGAATCCGAAACACTTTGATAACGGCTCCCAAAGTGGGTAAGTCTGGAGACGAAGCGCTTGTGGCTCCGTGTACGTACGCCCTATACGATCATTTCCTGAAACGATGACGCCATAGCCCCGCCTCTCCCCACCTCTCCTGCTCACCCCGCGTCATAGAGTGGTGCAGTCAAAATTATAAAAGTAGGGTAGACATGTGGATATTATCCGACTGAACAAAGCGTGATCCGTCTCTTACATTTGTGTCAACCACAGACCTTATTTCGAGCTATTTTCTAAAATCCTATGGAGACATTGCACTGGTTTTTTGTCGAGGGAACCGGAAGAAGCTTACTTCCGGGTTTTAGAGCGCGTCACTGCACAACTCTATTGCTGATGCGTTCCGCCAACAACCACAACAACAACGGCGGATCACAGGGTTGCGTTCGTGCTCCAGACGCTACTGACCATGATACAGATTTTAGTCCAAAGTCTTCAGCTTGAGCCGGATCTTATGGCTCCGTTCCTTTGCGAGAGCCGTTCAAATGAGCCGTTTTTAGGCCTTTTTTTTACTAATGATTTATATGTGTACACATATCACTTAAATCATTGCATTTACAGACCCTTGTAACTCTGATTGTAGAACCACACTAAAAAAAGGAGATAGCAACACATATACAAACTGACAACAAATCTTTGCTGAGCCTAAAAATAATCATAAATAAATAACATAATGAAAATAAATATATTGCAATGCTCAAAACAGCAGCATCCAACAGTCTCTAATCCTTATTACATGTCACTGCATGCATGCACGGAGCACCCGTAGCACGGAGATCATCATATCCTTCTGTCTTGTATTACTTCATAAAAAAAAGAAAGAAAAAAGAAACTTAAAAGAGCCGGCTCGTTCGCGACCGACACATCACTATTCAGGTGGGAAAAGGAAAGAAAGCCGATTGCATCTGGTGGAGGGACAGAAAAGGAACAGGAGAGAAAGAGAGGATCAGAAAAGAAGAAAGCGTCTTAAACACGACCAAACATACTTATGACTACAGATATAAAAGCATGTCAAAAATAAGCACCCTTTATCTGCAGATTAAAGAGCAAAGGTGCTGATTCATTTTGACAAAACAACTGAAGACTTTCCTCAACAGATGCTTCAGGGCAGGTAACAGATTGTGTGTGTGTGTGTGTGTGTGTGTGTGTGTGTGTGTGTGTGTGTGTGTGTGTGTGTGTGTGTGTGTGTGTGTGTGTGTGTGTGTGTGTGTGTGTGTGTGTGTGTGTGTGTGTGTGTGTGTGTGTCCACAGAGCGAGGTTTTTCCGGAGCCCATGTACACCTGGACCCGAGTAGGGGGGCTCCTGCTGGATGGCAGGGAGTACCATGCAGGCAGAGAGCTGGTCCTGGACAGAGTCCCTGCTGAGCTCAATGGCTCCATGTTCCGCTGCACGGTCCAGAATCCTCTGGGCTCCACAGACACACACACCCGCCTTATCGTGTTTGGTGAGTGTATGTGAGGTGACGCGTTCTTAGGTCCAATCCCAAACCACTCCCTCGACCCTACCCCTCCGTGACGGAGTGAACTCCGTCTGTAGCCACACTCGCAGCTCAACGAGGCTCCCCCCTGTCAGATGGAGGGAGTAAACACAGCGGCAAGCTTTGGGACGGCCTCCCCTCTCTCCGGCAGAAACAGGAAGTGCCGTAACTGTCTGTAACAACGGATTCAAATCAGCATCTCTTAGACAAAAAATGTAAATGAATAACTCAAATAAAACTACAAACATCTTTCATTGTGTTACTTTTTTGTAAAACTCTTTTAGTTTTAAACCTGATGTTTATAAGCTTCTTAGTTTTTGCAACAGTCTGTAAATATACACAACTTTATAATAAAAATGCACACATTTACCTTTTTCTAGACTAAACACAGGTTTGATCCTAAGTTAAAAACATATGAGGTTATCATGAGGTCGTTAACATCGCAGTTTATCAGTGGATGTTTGCTGGAACTACTTGTGAACAGCGTGTTTCCTGACAGACACACACAGCGTTGAGACGGGTCAGGTAGAGACCGGTGTCACTACCCGATCCGTCCCCCTGCCCGATCAGTACTGCACATGTGCGAGATGGTCCGCCATATTGGACAACTCCGGACGGCAACCCAGGATGGACACTTGACACAGTGGCTTTTAGCAAAGCTCAAAAATAAAACGAGAGAGAGATGAGTTATTGTTATTACAACGTGACTTCACTATTATTTAACAACTCTTTTTATTGGGTTCTTTTATTTGGGGTTAAGTACATTGTCAGAATAAGTGAGAAATGAATTTAACTTCTGTTAGACAGCTATCATACTGAATACATATTTACTGTGAATGTATGCAACAATGTATGGCATATGTATGGCTGTCTAACAGAAGTTAAATCCATTTCTCACTTATTCTGACAATGTACTTAACCCCAAATAAAAGAACCCAATAAAAAGAGTTGTTAAATAATAGTGAAGTCACGTTGTAATAACAATAACTCATCTCTCTCGAGTTTTCTTTTTGAGCTTTGCTAAAAGCCACTGTGTCAAGTGTCCATCTTGGGTTGCCGTCCGGAGTTGTCCAATATGGCGGACCATCTCGCACATGCGCAGTACCGATCGGGCAGGGGGACGGATCGGGTAGTGACAACCGGTCTCAAGTCAGCACCGATGCAGACTCGCTGTTTGAGGGCTTGATAGCCCACTCCCCCTCCACACCGCTCCACACTCATTGCTTTGGAACAGCCCTTAATATGGCGGACCCTCCGCGTGAACGCGCAAACGGAGGGGTAGGGATGCATACCGGTATCCGGTATTACCGAAATACCGGTTACTGGTGGCTACGGTATACCGTACAGAAATCAGATCCGGTTTCGATACTTGTAAAAAAATGTTTTAAAGAAAATGTTACAAGTGAGTCCGTGGCCCGTGATGGCGGGTGTTATAAATTAGATTGCATCATCGTTTTTCTTCATATTTTATGTATTTTTCATTGTTTGTTCATTAGGCTACTAGAAAGGTAAAAGTCCCACAAATGAACTGTGATGGGATTTGTTTTCTCTCACCAGTGAAGGTAAATGTTGATTTTAAAGATGAGATTTGTTTGTTTGTGCAATGCCGAGATCTCATGACCATTATTCTATTATGTATTATTCTCTAGTCGAATCTCAGGTTTAACATTAATTATAACGGTGCTATAATGGTCTGTTTGCATTGACAAGATGTGCTATCCACGCGGCACACCTGATGGCGGGTGTTATAAAAGATATTCCATAATCGGTTTTCTTCATATTTTGTATGTATTTTGTATTGTTTGTTCAGTACTAAAAGGTCCAAGAAGTCCCACAATTGAATTTAATATTCATTTGACATGTTAACTATATCGTAAAGCGCTTCATGGGAGTAATTGTGGGACGATACATTTTCAAAGTATCACGATATGTATCGGTATCGTTCAGTGGTATCGGTATCGTACAAAAGTCAACGATATGCATCCCTCGGGTGTAGGGGCGGTTTTGGAATGGGCCTTAGTCTGGTGAGCTCCAACTCAATGGTTTTCTTATTTGATGTATTTTACAGACAACCCAAGACTGAAGAAAGGAAGAGGACATGTTGTTGGTAGGTCTCTCAGCTCACTATGGTCACATCCCATGAAGTTATAAAATACTCACATGAAGAACATATATATTGCATCAATTATGCACAATTAAACAATCTATTTTAAATGATGTTTAACAAATAAAGTCAGTTATCACTGCAGAGTCTCAGCTGGGAGGGGCTCATTCTCTTTTTCACTCATCATAAAACCAGCAGTCAGTAAATGAAAGATACGTTTGTAACGAAAGTTACCAAAATCACTGTTTTCATAAATTACTTTTGATTTTATATATTAATGTTACTATGGTTATGACATGGACTCCCTGCTGGTTGGCATGTGTAGACTGTAGAGGGTAGTGAGTCATGCTGTGTGTGTCTGCAGCCGCTGCGCTGCGGCTCTGCTCCTCCTCCGCCCTGCTGCTGCTGCTGAGCTCCACCTGGTGGCTGACATGACCCGAGGCTTCTGCTCCTCTACCCTCCCCACCTGAGGCATCTGCTGAACACTAAAGATGCAGTGGGACAGATACTGCAGCCCCCCCCCACAGAGCAGAGGAACATCCCACAGCAGACACCACCGGTTGCACCAGGCCAGTTTCTCCAGACGGGCTGTATGGGACTTCTGGGTCCGTCCTTGCTCCCCTCCCACAGTGGGGTCTCTGAAGACCACATCAAATACGACTGACAATGCTTCTGTAACATTTGAAAGAACAACAACAACAACATTTCCCCCTCCCTTTGTGACCCTGCACTGTAGAGGCCTCTGTGTCGGAGTGTTTCCTTGTTTAACTAATGCATACATGAATCAATAATATGTTATTGAAATTATTTAAAGCTCCAAATTATTTTAAATCCCAAGCTTTCAGATTTTAACATTGGCTTCAAAATGACTATCCATGTAGAGTGATGCTGGAGCCAGACTACGAGTCTGCAGACCCCCTGTGTGAGGACCCGGTCTCTAATGATCCAGAAAGACACTCATGTCCCTAGACTGGACATGCATGAATTGTATTAGTGGTCTAAACTATATCTTTTATATATATATATTTATATACATGTTAATGTTTCTCCTTTCAAGACTTCAACTATTGTACAACAAACAATATTTCTTAGCGTAGAGCAGGGGTCTTCAAAGTGTGGGAAGGCGAGGTGGGGGAACGCGGTCTCCACAGACAGCCAAAAGTGTGCCAGTGTCACTTTACTCGTCTTTTTCTCGTTATTTCTTTCTCACGCGGCGCCCCCCCTGAAGCTCTCTGGCGCCCCCAGGGAGGCGCGCCTCACACTTTGAAAACCGCTGGCTGAGAGGATGCCAGTTCTCTAAAACCATGTGAAGAGACTGTTGTGTAATATATCCCGTGGAATAAAACAAAAGCTCCATTGTGCCGTCAGTGATCTGTCTGAACTGATACTGTTCTAAACATCAGCTTCTGGCCTCAGGCCTGGCTCGCCTGCAGATGATGTGTCCGGCAGCCCTGTGACCAACTGTGTCTGTTTCAACACATTTCAACATATCAAAATGGTTTTACACGAGACATGAACTCACACCATGTAACCACACACATCGCACCATGTTAAAGCTAAAGCAAAGTAGGCCTACTGGTATAAGGAACTAGAAGAACCTGAGGAATACATTGGCACAACCACGTGGTGCTAGCTTCTAGGAACTAACCTCCTCAGCACATTGTTGGCGAGGGAAGAGCTGCCATGGCTATAACCACAGGGGGCCCTTGACCTCTGACTGTGCTGTAATAGGGTCTATGGATACCCAGCAGCCTCTGCTCTAGAGACATGCTCGCTTTATGATGATCACATGCAGTGTGGGACAAACACCATGTTGTGTTCGTGCATGCTGGACACACTAGTTATCCCCCTACTCTAACATGGTTGGAAAGAGAGAGGTGAAAGACCCTGCTGAGCGCTTTGTAACATTTATGTGTGCTATCAAAATGTAGCACTACAAGAGACTCGTACTGCCCACCCAGTTCACACGGCCAGCATAGCCACCGTATGAAGCTGCACACATCTTATGTTTAGATGTAAGTTATGTATGAAGACAAAACAAATGGCAGGTTTGAGATATTAAAAAGGAAAACGTGTCAATTCTGAACATTCATTCAAATAAGGGACAGGAGAATGTGTCTGGAGCAGTGAAAGGTCTCGCTAGGCCTTCACGTCCTGTGCTGCACACGGATGCTCTTCTGTGTTGCTATTGGTTTATTCCTTTGAGCAGTGATTAGACAGGGGAGTGCTTCAGGCAGGCTCCTTACACGTGGTGTAACCCTTTGGAGGCTGTTGGCTGACTTCCTGTCAGATAAGCACACATGTTAAGAGTTATACCCTCATTTCAGGGTGATTTTGAAGTTCATGTTTCATTATAGTAGAACTCCTGATGAGCGTCACCCTCGTTGGTGATGGAGTAGAGAACCCCTGAACACGTGCACGTGCACACGCACTGCAGTCTGGAAATGAGAGGGCCACACACGGCTGCTGTCTTGGGGCTTTATTTGAAGTGTGTCCACATGGACGTTATTGTAGAGAGCACATGTGCACTCCTCTTCTCGAACACACATGTTAGGAATATCTCTGACGACACACTCAACCCGAAGACCACCGCTCGGGAGGGGGCGCTCCGTGCCGTGCAGCAGAACTCTGCAGACGGAAGCTTCTTGTTAAAAAAGGTTTCAAATAAAACACATGTCCGACCTGGAGGTGTGTGATTGTAAAAGGCAGAGACGGGCAGCTTCAGTGTGTGAGGCGGGGGGGGGGCTGCAGGTCCCCTCACGCCCTGTGTCAGTGCTATTACCCCCCCTCCCCCAACTAATGGTCACTTATAAACAAAATAGAGGGAAAGGCAGTTTGTTTGTATATTTTACATCAGCTTGATCTGTTATACTCCACACTTCATAATTACTACAGTATATTGGTTTGTAGCTATATTTACATTCTGTCTATACACAAACACGTAGAACATATAAACATGGAGCCAGTGTGTCTTCATCACATGGACAGCGGCTTGCATATGTTGTGATGTCATGTGCCAGACATCAGGGCACGTGTCGGACTGTTCCCTTCGCTGCAGTTTGTCAAACCCTTTAAAACACTACAAAAATCAATAAAAGCCGTGACGGTCTCAGGATTTAAGAAAAGTCACCAATGCTTGTAAGACAGTGATGTGATCAGGACTCGAGCAGCAAGCAGTCCTCGTTCTCGCTGGCAGGAAGCATCAGCTGCTGCTCGTAGTACAGACTCTTGGCATAGTTGATTTCCTGAGAGATTTTGATGGCCAGACTCTCGCTCTTCACATGGACCTGTGGAGAGCATCGTTACAGGGTTACTATCAGCGCAGTGAGGATGAGAATACAAGGTGTTTAGGGTGTACAGTGAAGTGAAAACATACACCTGGTAAGCATCATCACTTATCAGGAGCTCACAGACAATGGTCTTCATGTGAAGAGAGGGTTCAGAGATGCAGTCTTTTCCCTCTTAAGCAGTCTAAAGCCAATACATGCTGGAGGAGTCAACGGGGCTGTGGAAGACGTCCTGCGTGCTTCTGGGATCAATGACTATCACCCAGCAGCTCTCACGTCTCATGTGATGAAGGTGCTGGAGAGACTTGGCCCACCTCAGACTGCAGGTGAGATCATTCCTAGACCCTCTCTAGTCTGCCTGCCAGCCTCACCTGGGGGGACGATGCTGTGATCTACCTGCTGCAGCGTGCTCACTCGCACCCTCTCCTGGGTTACCAACTCCCTCACGGACAGACCACAGTGCGCCCGGCTGGGCACTGTGCTGTCTGATGTGGTGGTACAGGAGCCCCACAGGGCACTGTGCTGGGTCCTTTCCTGTTCACCTTATACACCTCAGACTTTCAATACAACTCAGAGTCATGCCACCTGCAGAGATGTTCGGATGACTCTGCAGTGGTCCATAAGGGCTGGACGGGAGGAGGAGGAGGAGGAGGAGGAGGAGGAGGAGGAGGAGTACAGAGCATGGTGGGTGATTTGTGGAGTGGACTGGAGGAAATCATCTGCTTCTGAATGTGGCCAAGACCAGAGAGATGGTCATTGATTTCAGGAGGAAGAGGACGTCTCCTCTGCCCCTGTGCATTCTGGGAGAGGATTTGGCTTCTATGGAGGACTACAAGTACCAGGGAGTGCACTGGCACACTGACGCTGTGTACAAGTACACTTTTTTTGAAAATTTCTATTGATGTGCAATACTTTTGTTTTACATACTGCTGCAACAAAAACACTTTCCCCACTGGGATCAATAAAGTATATCTTATCTTATGTTACTGTCGTCTGGAGGTTTGACTGGGCTCAACTGTTCAGTGTCTTTGGCATCAAGTGAACCCTTTGGAAAACCGGAATTGATGTATAAAAGTCTTACATTATAGTCTGATCTTCACTCAACAAACACAATCTGTTTTAACTGATAGCACAGATTAAAAACATCATACAAACATTGACAGTGCAGGTTTGAAAAGTATATGAACCCCTAGACTTCAGCTCACCATAGGTTTCTGGTGGGAGGGGCCTGGGATGGCCACCCCGCTGCTGGTGCTCTCTGCCTTCTTGGTCAGCTGCACATACACCTTCCCATGATCCTTAGAGACCAGGCAGTGGTACAGGTCGTCATACTTCACCTCCAGGAAGATGGCCTCCCGGTCCACGTACTCCCCTGGCCGCAGGAAGTACACCACCTTAGAGGAGATGAGGACGCAGTAGCTGTCGATGGGCTCCACAGCGATGAAGCTGGGGGGGGGGGCAGTGAACAGTCAGTGTGATGAACAGCAGGTCAGCAAGGGGAAGACACACACAATGACAGGAGACTCACAACTCAGAGTGGATGTTATCCGTCAGGCGGAACAGCTGCTCCTGCCCCTCTGCCTGAGTGGCAGAGTGTCGGGGGAGCAGACCCTGGGGGCCCTTACAGCAGCGCGGCTTCCTGACCCGCTGTACCCCCAGCCTGCAACACAAAACACAGCTGATCAACACAACACACAGCTGATCAACACAACAACACACAGCTGATCAACACAACACACAGCTGACCAACACAACACACAGCTGACCAACACACAGCCTGCAACACAACAGTGTCCCTTTCTCATTTATCTAACTCCCCTCCTCGACTCCTATCCTCGAGACTTAGTACCGCCCACAGGAGATGCGAGCCGAGGAGCCGAGGAGAGAGGAGGGGAACCGAGGAGAGAGGAGGGGAAGCAGCAGGCGGTTAGAGAAATGAGAACTCCTCTCCTCTGAGCGGTCATTTTAAAGAGACGTCCATCAATGATGGCAGGAGGCACAGCAGCCTCTGTCTGATGGACAGATGTGTTCATGACCACTTATATATTTACTTTTAATTCATTCACAGTGCGGTATAATGAGACAATAACAGGCTACACACACACACACACACACACACACACACACACACACACACACACACACACACACACACACACACACACACACACACACACACACACACACACACACACACACACACACACACACACACACACACACACACACACACACACACACACACACACACACACACACACACACACACACACACACACACACACACACACACACACACACACACACACACACACACACACACACACACACACACACACACACACACACACACACACACACACACACACACACAGCACCCCAGATCAGACTCACATGGGTGTGTCCCAGTCAAAAGCCCAGCGGATGCCAGTGGCTGGGGGTGTTGCCAAATTGCTAGAGGGCGTTGCCCAATTTCCCCATTTGTTCAACTACAGGATTTAACCATGAGATGGCGCTTCATTCACAAAGACAACTGGGTGTTGTAGAAACATCAATATTTTAGATCAAATAAAGTATATAGTTTGCTTTATGCAGTATATGTCTTGTAATATTGTTGGGGTGTTTTTACACAGTACAGTAGATTGAAGTAAATCAACTTATACATTAAGATAAGATAAGATGGACCTTTATTAATCCCATGGGGAAATTCAGTAGTTCAAACAGCAACAGGGTGAGAGTGAAAAACAGGACAGCACAGATTCACACAGATTAATAAAATCAAAAATAAGATGTGCGATACAAATAATAATAATGAGAAACTATGAAATAAGAAATGAATAAAACTAAAATGTAATTATCATATCATATATTATAATGTATTGTATTATTAAGTAATATCATACATTAACCCCATTATAGCAGATGCCACATTTAATGGATGAACACATGTATGCATCAATAATTACAACAGAGTATTTCTAAATACAAGTTGTAAAAAAATGTATTTAATATTAACCCTTTGGAGTCGACCGTCACGCCGGCGTGATCAGATCACATGACCTGTTCAAGCCGGTGCCGCATAAAAACAACAGTCCGGACAACATTGCCGTGTTTTTCTGTCGAAAGTACTGGCTTGAAACTATATCCCAGTCTTCGTTTCATGCAAAAAGACCCAGTAAACACGGAGATACGATGATATAAAGTTAATACATTTCAAAAGTATGAATAATGGAAGCACATATTTGAATATCTTCGCCGTATTTGATCATTTTACGAAACGGAAAATACTGGAAACTGTAGATTCTGCTCAACAGGATGTATTTACCAGGAGGGGGTGAGGTAATCAGGTAAACGGAGTGATACGAAACGAGACGAAAAGAGACGAAGAGGGACGACGGGAACCGAAGAGAGACGGCGGGAAATGGAGAGAGACGAAGATATACGAAGAGAGGCTGCGGGAGACTGCGATTGAAGTAAAGTGACAGACAAACATTGAGAATTTAGATATAGTTAGATAGATTTAGAGTTTTGAAGACTCAACTATGATGAAGAGAACTCTGAACATGAGTCAAGCTTTAAGCTTGTTTTTTGACATGGAGCAGTTGGAGTTTCTTGTCGTAGTTGACAGAAACCGCTTTGAAGCGTGGCACAGATAAAGACCGAAAAAACAGATTTTTGTACATAATGTGTATATATATATTTGTACTATATTTATAATAACACTTTTGCCTTATCAGAATGAAATCCCATGCTACCCCAATCAAACTTTCACATTATCATAGTGACATCCCATGTATATATTTCCAGCTTTTAAATGGTTTCGTTGTGTATGTTTGTGTTACCTATATGAAACAAAATATCATTTTTAAAATGTGTTTTTACGTTTTTTTTGTGATTTTGGGTCCAAAATGTTCATATAGTAGAAGATCCCTGCTTTAAACAAAGTCAAAAATCCTACAGCCAAACGAAATAAATATAATTAATTATGATGAATACGTTAAGTCTTGTTCATTGTTTTTCACTTTTATTAAATGTTTGATATTTCCGGTGGAAATGGTGGACTATCGGACATTCAAAATGCAGCATATTTTCACTCTTACACACGTATATATTTACACTCACACATTCATACATTTTGCTCTCATATTATCATATTTCAATGCACACATTCATATATTGTCACTCACACATTCATGCATTTTGTTCTCATATTCATATAATTTAATGCTCATATTTATACATTTTGCTCTCATGCGAAATCTACTAAAACAAAGCATGTCATGGTGGTCAGCTGTTAAACACAAAAGTGTATCTTAAGGGCTGTAAATATAATAAGCCTGTTTTAGACACAGGCTTATTATATTTACAGCCCTTAATAACATTCATTTTCTGGACTCAATGTGTGTCTTGGCCGTTTTCTTTGTTCCGCAAACGAGTGCTTTTTGTTTTGAAATCACTTCCGCGAGTTTCGCGGGCCCCCCCCCTCACTCCACTGACCATTAGACCATTTAGTAAGGTAAAAAGCAAAAGGGCAAAAACGCCTCTCAGACGCTCTTCCGTTTACTTTTTTAATAAAGAAAAACAAATGGTCCGTAGATACACGCCCTAATGTGGGACATTTTTGCATTTCAGACTTTGGAAATATATTGCGATATGAAGCCGATACAATAAATCAAAATCCAGTAGGCCTACCATTCCAAAATCCCCAGTAATAGTAGACACTAATAATACAGTAAACTATTAACACTGTACATATTATTGTTTGCCCGTGGGATTAGGGTGATCGGCAGTGAGAGCCGCTGCATTTTCCTCCGGTCGGATGTGATATAAAAACAAAGCGATTATTTTTGTTGTTGTAAACTCACGTGGATTAAATGTAGTGCATTGATTTCAACTCGCGAACATATGATACATTAAATGATTGTGAGGATGATGATTGAAAATCGTTTGTTTGAGTCTGGATGCATTTCCTGATCTAAAAACATAGCGATGGTTTTGTACTTACGCCAACGTGAATTAAACATTATTTTGTTAAATAAAAACATGGTGATGTTTAGTAAATGATTACATGTCTTTTATTTAGCACAGAATATGATCCTATCCGTGCCATATATATCTTAACAAATATCCGCTATATCAGATACCTGTAGATCAGCTGTTTATTTCACATGAGTTCCAGTGTGGCAGCTTTTCACGGCTCCCCCTGGTGGATCCATGATCCATTGCAGCTGGTTTCATTATAATTAAATGTATTTATCAAGGGGGCGTTTCAAGTCCTGCGGGGGGTTTTCCTTTTCAGCAGGGGCCCACCCCGTGCCGATCACGGACCCGCACGGGTAGGCGTCTGAAACGAAGCGCTACATCTGTATGTATATATATATATATATTAGGGCTGTCAGTCGATTAAAATATTTAATCATCCATAGTTAATCGCAAATTAATCGCACATTTTTTATCTGTTCTAAATGTACCTTAGAAGAATATTTTTAAAGTTTTGAATACTCTTATCAACATATGAGTGGACAAATATGCTTTATGCTAATGTTTATTATCATTTGAACAATTACAAATATTCTCATGAATATTAAACACAACAACCTCTGAACATTACAAATATTCGCCTCAATTCAACCTGGAATCTCTCATACAATAATGTGTGTGTGTGTGTGTGTGTGTGTGTGTGTGTGTGTGTGTGTGTGTGTGTGTGTGTGTGTGTGTGTGTGTGTGTGTGTGTGTGTGTGTGCACACGTTCGTTGGAGCTATGTGCAACTGAAGGCATATGCTCGAACGGGAGCTGCCTGGACGCTGCAATCATGTTGCACTATCCGTGCTGAGTGTGCTGACTTCTCGTACAATGTCCCGCTGTCTGGCTTCCTGCATAAAGTCAAGTGCTCGGTGCAGTTGTGTGGATAGAGTGCTCCTCTGTTTTCATTTAAACAGCTCCTTATATCCGTTAGCTCAGCTAGCTAGCACCAGATGCTAACAACAACAATGCACGTAAGGTCTCTCTCTCGCTTGCTCGGGCCACACATACACACACCCTCCCGGTCCTCCCGATGGCCAGTCGGTGCCTGCCGGTGAGCGTGGAAGTGTGGTCTGCTGCAAGCGGGCGGCAGGAGCGGGGCTGTCAGCATCAGCTTGTAGATGGTATTTTAAACTCGATGCGCTCTGAAACTACGGGGCGGCCGAGGACAAAAAATACACATGCGGACCACATCATGTAGACAGCCAGTCACCCTGTGTGAGGCAGACCACATCATGTAGACAGCCAGTCACCCTGTGTGAGGCAGACCACATCATGTAGACAGCCAGTCACCCTGTGAGGCAGACCACATCATGTAGACAGCCAGTCACCCTGTGAGGCAGACCACATCATGTAGACAGCCAGTCCCCCTGTGTGAGGCAGGCCACTTAACAGGCCAGGCCATCGGGAAACCCCCCAGTCCTCCCGATGGCCAGTCCGGGACTGGGTACAGGAGGCGTAGAGCGAGGGATCATTGTCCACAAATTAATCGATCGCAGATCGTCGTGGACGCAGACGAATAAAAAAAGAAAAGAAAAAACCTAAATAAAATAGGCCGCGAAATATACTTGGGCGGCCGTTAGTATATCTGGGCAGCCCGCCCAAGTATAGTCTATGTGTGAGAAACCCTGCAACACACAGCAACACAACAAATATACATTTTAAATAACACTTACTGAATACAGTATGTGTGTATATGGCTCGAGAAGCTAACACAGATAAGGAAATATATATTATGATGTGATTGATGTGATGTGATTGATGGTGTGATATGATGTGATTGATGGTGTGATATGATGTGATTGATGGTGTGATATGATGTGATTGATGGTGTGATATGATGTGATTGATGTGTG